>NC_066874.1:3397833-3687833 GCF_022985175.1 Labeo rohita | reverse complement strand
GAAGTGTATGCTACTAAACGCATGATTTGATTTCTGTATCAAAGTGTCCTTATTTACATCCTGCTGTTGATGTCATCAAGCTCTCGCTTCCATTGAGATCAAAGGTCAATGCTTGAAGATGATGCCACAAGTTGTGACATCAAGCACCAGGTGATTTCTTTTGTGCTGTTGACATAGTAACCACAGCCTTGGTGTGTTTTCCTGTGTTTGGCTGTCAGAACCCTGTATCGGTATCGTTATGTTGGGGTTTTTTTATAATAAAACAAACAAATTCAACTTTCGTGTCTGTGGAATTTCATTCTGAGGAGTTTTATATACACAGGAGCTAAAAATGTGCTTTTTTTTCAAGTTTTTATTCAAACGAACATTTTTGGGCTTTTATAGTGACAGCACAATTATTTTCCGTTATGCATATAGCTTTACATTAATAATTTTTTTTTTTAATTAATATTAATAATTTGCCATAACCATACAGTTCTTAAAAGGAGAATAAACATGTCTAAAAGAAAAATAAATTATATTTAAAATAATTTACATTTAACATAGCTTCAGAATTAGAGCCATTTTTTAAAGTTGTATTGTGACATTTCATTATAATTCTTATTACAATGAATAAGATTTTGTTTTTGCATATTTAAAAAAAATGTCTTGCTGTACTGCCAAAATTAAAATCATATTTGCATAATGAGAAATACAAATATTGAGCTATAAGCTAAGAAAGTGAAAATATGCTGAATTTTAATTGAAAAATGAAGCCTATTAGCGCAATTATTTTTATGTATAATATAATTTCATTTTAATAATTACATATTAATTATCTTAATTTTTTTTTTGCCATAACCATACAATCCTGATCCCAAAAAAGGTGGGAAAAATATGTGTATATATATATATATATATATATATATATATATATATATGAAGAGTTCAGATGCAAAACCAGCTAAAAGCCATCTCGGTCAAAATGAGATAATGATACTGAGTGAATGCTCTCGACACACATTATGCGTCCATCAAATAATTTTCCTTCAAACTCCCTAAAATACCAGCCTTAGCCCAATCAAACGTACTGGTACTTACATAGAAACCTATACATCTGAGCCTGGTAAAAATGCATTTTTTAAAGAAAGATGTCAGATGGACTTAGCTGGTTTTGCATCTAAACTCTTCATATATACACACACACATATTTTTCAGAAATATAAAATTAATTATCAGATTTAATGCATTTTTATGACAATTAAGCATAATTACAGCACACTTCTCAATACTATAATTTAAAAAAAATATATATAATTTGTTACTGTTATATGAATAAAATATTTTACATATTTTATTTTTGCAGGTTTAAAAAAAATGTCTAGACAGAATGATTAACATGGCTGTATTGCAGAAATGAAACTTAAAATTGTATAATTGTACAAAAATTTGACTAGAAACATTATGGTAATTATTATTTATTTTGGAGGAGAAAAGTGATGAATTTTTATGACAACTATTTTTGGTCTTACCAATAGGCTTCATTTTTTTATGTAAAATATACTTTATTTTTTCCTCTTTGGATTTTTGGTTGACATTTGTGACCCTGGACCACAAAACCAGTCATAAGGGTCAATTTTTTTAAATTTGAAATTGAGATTTATACATCATTTGAAAGCTGAATAAATAAGATTTCCATTGACAAATCTGGAATCTGAGGGTGCAAAATATCAACATTTTGAGAAAATCACCTTTAAAGTTGTCCAAATGAAGTTCCTAGCAATGCATATTACTAATCAAAAATTTAATTGTGATATATTTACGGTAGGAAATTTACAAAATATCTTCATGGAACATGATCTTTACTTAATTTCCTAATGATTTTTGGCGTAAAAGAAAAATGTATAATTTTGACCCATACAGTGTATTTCTGGCTATTGCTACAAATATACCCGTGCTATTGTTTTTATGGTCCAGGGTCACAAATGATCTGCATATGTCTTTTGTGAGATTCACTCAGTTCACAAGGGACAGATTTTAATGCTGTCTGACGTGGAGCTGAACTGTCCCATGGCAAAATCCAGCCCCACACCGACCCCACAGCCCACCCCGAACGCCGCATACAGCGACGATGGAAATGACCCTTGAAACGTGTGGAGAGGAACCAACTCATCATCCACGGTATAGAACGTCAGAGTCCCTGCAGTCCTGTCCAGAAACACCCCGACACGAGGACTGTAGATCACAGGGATCTCCATCTTCTGATTGGCGTGCATGGCTGCGCAGCACATGTCTGACAGCTCCAAGCTCCACGATTGGCTGTTATACCCAAGCCCCGCCCCTGAATCCGCGCCTTTGCGGGACATGGAACTACTGACCACACCTAGAGAGGAGCCACGCCCCCTCCATTCCACCTCCCAGTAGCAGCGGTCAGAGGAGAGGGGCTGGAGACAAAGCACCTGCGTCCAGCCGTCGAAGCGCTGAGGGAGGTCGGGGTACGGCTGAGACGTCTGCTGAAGGGTGGCTACGGTGTTTCCATCAGACAGGACCAGACGCCGATGGGCTGTGTTTGGATCTAGGGTCAAATCACAAGCATCTAATGGAGAAATAGAGAGAAAAAGAACAAGATGAGAAAGTGAGCTTAAAACAGAATGAAAAGAACAATAAATGATGGGTTAAACTCACACTCCAGGAACTCGTCTCTGCTTCTGGGCTCTGGGGCCTGAATACTGTCAATATTAATTTCTCTCACTATAAAAAAAAACAAAGAATTAGACAAAAGCAACAGGCTGTAGGGAAATGTGAAAATTTACATATTAAAAAAAATGCTGTTATGATAAATGAACTGGACACATTTAATAAGACTTTAAAGCGGCACTGATGTATATGTTTATTATAATTTCATTAGAGATAATCTGTCTGTCTTTATAACTATCCATCAATAACCATCCATCCATCCATCCATCCACCCTTTCATGCATCCATCCACCCATCCATATGTGTATTCATCCATCCATCCAACCATCCATCCACCCATCTATGTATGTATCCATCCATCCATCCATCCAACCATTCAGCCATTCATCCACCCATCCACATATCCTTCTATTCACCCATATATCCATCCATCCATCCAGGCATCCATGTATCCATCTATCCACCCATGTATCCATCCATCCACCCATTCATCCGCCCATCCATGTATGTATCCATCCATCCAACCATTCAGCTATTCATCCACCCATTCACATATCCTTCTATCCACCCATGTATCCATCCATCCATCCATCCACCCACCCTTGCATCCTTCCATCAACCATCCATACATGCATGCATCCATCCACTCACTCAACCATCCATCCACGTATTCATCCATACACTCATTCATCTATCCATCCACCCATCCATGTATTTATCCATCCACCCATTCATCAACCCATCCACGTATCTTTCTATCCACCCATCCGCCCAGCCATCCATGTATCCATCTATGCTTCCATCCACCCATCCTTGCATCCTTCCACCAACTATCCATCCACCCATCCATGCATCCATCCATTCATCCACGTATCCATCCATCCACCCATACATCCACCCATCCATCCATCTATGCATCCATCCATCCAAACATTCAGGCATTCATCCCTATCCACATATCCTTCTATTCATCCATGCTTCCATCCACCCATCCTTGCATCCTTCCACCAACCATCCATACATGCATGCATCCATCCACTCACTCCACCATCCACGTATTCATCCATACACCCATTCATCTATCTATCCACCTATCCATGTTTCCATCCATCCACCCACCCATTCATGTATTTATCCATCCGCCCATTCATCCACCCATCCATGTATCCATCCATGCTTCCATCCACCCATCCTTGCATCCTTCCACCAATCATCCATACACCTATTCCTGCATCCATCCACTCACTCAACCATCCATCCATCCCTCCATAAATCCATCCATTCATCCACGTATCATCCATCCACCCATCCATGTGTCCATCCATCCATGTATGTATCCATCCATCTACGCATCCATCCATCCAACCATTCAGCCATTCATCCCCCATCCACATATCCTTCTATCCACCCATGTATCCATCCATGCTTCCATCCACCCACCCTTGCATCCTTCCATCAACCATCCATACATGCATGCATCCATTCACTCCCTCAACCATCCATCCACGTATTCAACCATACACTCATTCATCTATCCATCCACCCATCCACGTATTTATCCATCCACCCATCCACATATCTTTCCATCCACCCATTCATCCACCCATCCACATATCCTTCTATCCTTCTACCCATGTATCCACCTTCTATCCACCCATGTATCCATCCATCCATCCAGCCATCCTTGCTTTCCTCCACCAACCATCCATGTATCCATCCATCCACCTGTTCATCCATGTATTTATCTATTCATCCATCCATCCACCCACCCATTCATCCATCCATGTATCCATACATCTGCCCATTCATCCACCCTTCCATGTATCCATCCATGCTTCCATCCACCCATCCTTACATCCATCCGCCAACCATCCATGCATCCATCCATTCACTCAACCATCTATCCATCCATCAATCCATCCACATATCTATCAATCTATGCACCCATCCATGCTTCCATACTTCCATCCACCCATCCCTCCATTCATCTGTCATAACATGATGTGTGTATAAAACGCTGTAAATACTGACATGTGGGAAAAGCAGGATTGACGAGGGGACTGTCAGTAGGAGAGTCCAGGAACAGCCCAGGATTCACTGTACAGAGAGAAAGGCAAAAACAGAATAAAACAGTGATGAGTTGTTCCCCTACATGTAATCAATTTTACTACATTTTAACTAGGTGTAAAGCTACAAACAAACAAAAACGCTAATATTACCTTCTGTTGGCTCTCCCCCTACAGAGAGAACAGAAAAAACAGTCAACATTAGATATTTATTAACATAATTACAATGATTTTCTGTTTTTACAGCTAATATGACAAACGTACACGTGTGGGTCGGAAGTATTTAAAAAAAATGTTTTTAATGTTTTTTTTTATATTTTATATAAAAAGTAATGTATAACTTCAAATAATTCAGTGAGTGACTTACAGGCGCTGGCACGGGAGAGGCTACGAGGTCTCACTGACCCCGCCTCCTGAATAGTGGGTGTGGCCTCTTTCACTGTGAGTAGTTGAAATGCGACACACGACATTATGTTTCATGAAATACTTTGATGATATAATGATGACTGATGACAAAGAATTTTTATTTCAAATGATTGGACATATTTAGCTCGGTGTTGCTGAACACGTTTGAAGTCGCAACAAATGCAGACAAAAATAAGAGGACATTTTGAGCTACTTGATAGATATTCTTTGACCACAGTTCACAGGAGCCGGAAACACAGGCGTTTATCTGGATGCTAGACAAACCAGAATGACTAGTAAAGATTACCTAACAAGCCTAAGCTTGGTTTCTTTGTGTTCATGGTTAATGTGAGTATATTTCAGAAACACATTTGTCCCCAAAAGTTAGTTAGCTGCACATAAAAGCAACAGAAGCCTATCATATGTCTTCATTTAGACTGTGTGTATTCTTGCACTCACCTGTGTCCTGTCTCTTCTTCCGGTTTCTGGGTAAGAGAGAGCTCAGACTCCATCTGTCCGCTGATGAAGAACAGAATGAGGAAATGTATAAATAGGATTAAAAGCACAACATCTTGATTTGATTGTGGTATATGTTGGCCTGTTGTCACTCACATTGTCTGGCCGGCTGCTGTCTGTCCACAGCATTTGATCTTTGCTGCGAGGGACTCTGAGCTTCTCCATTGACTGTCAGGAGAGAAAACGGACACATGATGCAATTCTTAAAGGAGTCTGTGTTAAATGTCAGTAATCAGACAAGAATCACATGTCACCTTGTTCTCTGTCTTCTCTCCTCAGTCTCGGTCTGATTGAACTCAAACTCCAGCGGTCCGCTGACAGTTAAACGTAAAACAGCTTTAAAAACTATGTGGTTGTTTTATGCAATGTAAATATATAAAACTCACTAAAAATGTTTCATTTAAACCTACGTGACACTATGCGTATGTATGTGTCGTCTCACCTTGTTCTTCATCACGTGTGCTTCTGCTCTGTGTGCTTTGACGTCTTTGTGAGGTCTGATTTTCTATTTCTGTGCACAGATGACAGAATCATGACTACTATAACATTAATGAAACACATAAAACTGAATAACAACAACAAAATTATTAAAAGCAGGGTGAATGTCAGGATATGTCTGAGTCATATTTCACCCCAGAATAAAAAAAATCATTTTGCTTAAAGAAAATGTAAAAGAAGATGAAAATTTAAATAAGATTTTTTTTTTTTGCATTGACATTTTCATGAGATTCTCATGAGATCTTTCATGAATGATAATTAGACCAAAAAAGTGTTTGATCTTCATAAAAAGTATATGATACAAAATAATCTTTATGCTTATGAAAGTAGGCTTCATTTACTTAGTGTAAATATATTTTATTTTCCTTTTTTTTGTTTTTTGAATATAGGATATGACCTGGACATCTTTCACCCATTAAAACTCACCCTGATCTCTGTCTTCTCCTCTCGGTCTCCCTCTTGATCTCACTGAACTTAAACTCCAGGTGTCTGCTGAGACATCACACAAACAATGAGCAAAACTACACTGGACAGATGCTTGTCTTTATGTTTATGAATATGTCTCATTCTCACCATCATTGTTTTCTCTTTCCTCTCTTCTTTGGGTTTCTCTTGGTCTCAATGAACTGCGACTTCTGTCCGCTGCAGAGTGAGAAATTAAACTATGAATGACAAACTACAGATGATTATAGACCTGCATGAGTAAAAGTGTGTGAGACGTGTGTCTTACTGTCATTGCTCTCCTCTCTCGGTGATCTGGCTGGTCTTGGGGAGCTTGTAACACCTCTGTTAACTGATACAAACAAATGTTGTTCTAAAAACTATTTAGACCACATATAGTCACACAAACTTATTCTAAAAACACATTTAAAAGGTAAAATCAGACCACTAGACTCACCTCTTGGCTCACTGTTTCTGACAGCCTGTGTACGGGTGTTCACTGAAGAAAAAAAGCACTTACTGCACAACTGATATTTGACTTGATTAAAAATAAAATAAAATAAAATAAAATAATGAACTTACCAGATCCTCGTGTGCTTACTGAAGGCAATGGTGGGGGTCCTAAAAATATTATACAAATATTAAACATATATTAGAAACGAAGACAAAAAAAAATAGAGAAAAAAACAATAAACTAGCTTTATTTGTTGTTTTAATACCTTGTGCACGAGTGCCTCTGGTTCCTTTTCCAGAAAACACTGTAATGCAAAAACAGAATTGAAAGCTGAGACTACCAAATTTAAAGACAGACAAATGACAGATGAAACTTCAATAAAATCCTATAAAAGAAAAAAGGACTTAACCAACCACTGTTTTGATCATATTAATTATATTAATTTTATTTGTTTTTCAAATATAAACTATACATATACAGTTGAAGTCAAAAGTTTACATAAACCTTGAAGAATCTGCAAAATGTTAATTATTTTACCAAAATAAGAGGGATCATACAAAATGCACGTTATTTTTTTTATTTACTACTGACCTGAATAAGATATTTCACATAAAAGACATTTACATCTAGTCTACAAGAGAAAATAATAGTTGAATTTATAAAAATGACCCCATTCAAAAGTTTACATATGCTTGATTTTTAATACTTTTGTTATCTGAATGATCCACAGCTGTGTTTTTGTGTTTAGTGATAGTTGTTCATGAGTCCCTTGTTCGTCCTGAACAGTTAAACTGCCTGCTGTTCTTCAGAAAAATCCTTCAGGTCCCACAAATTTTTTTGTTTTTCAGCATTTTTGTGTATTTGAACCCTCTCCAGCAATGACTGTATGATTTTGAAATTCATCTTCTCGCACTGAGGACAACTGAGGGACTCATATGCAAATATTACAGAATGTTCAAACGCTCACTGATGCTACAGAAAGAAACACAATGCATTAAGAGCCGGGGGGTGAAAACTTTTTGAACAGAATGAAGATGTGGACACTATTTTTTTCATTTAGTACTGCCCTTCAGAAGCTACAGAAGCTACTTACATGTTTTTCACAAGACAAAATAAGTGAAATGTACCCTGATCTTCAAATTCCAAAAGTTTTCACCCCCCGACTCTTATTGCATCGTATTTCCTTCTGGAGCATCAGTGAGTGTTTTAACCTTCTGTAATAGTTGCATATGAGTCCCTCAGTTGTCCTCAGTGTGAAAAGATGGTTCTCAAAATCATATAGTCAGTGTTGGAAAGGGTTCAAATACACAAAAAAGCTGAAAAACTAAAGTGGGACCTGAATGATTTTTCTGAAGAACAGCAGACAGTTTAACTGTTCAAACAAGGGATTTATGAACAACTATCACTAACAAAAAAAAACACAACTGTAGATCATTTAGGTAACAACACAGTATTAAGAATCAAGCATATGCAAACTTTTAAACAGGGTCATTTTTATAAATTCTTTTTGGCATCATTTTGTTTGTTCTCTGTTGTCAATTACATTGTTGCTGGCAATATTGTGTATAAAACATTAATTTGTCACCAAATGCATTATTGACTTACGTTTCATTATGCCTCCTGTTTTCTGTCCGTTGCGGTCTGCCACTGTAAACACTGTAGTGTTGTGCACTGAAGAGAGACACAGTAAATGACCCTCCAGTGACCCTGTACCAGACAGCAGTTCAGTGTGTTATTGTGAGATGTGTTTGTGTGTGTGTGTTTGTACCTGTCTTGTTGATCTTGTCCAGCTCCTGGTCACACATCTCCTCCACTTTCTCCCTGAGCTGGACAACGACGCTCCTGACAGGATCAAATGTGGCTTCAGGGTTCACAGTCACAGCTCCCAGATCTCCCCCCTCCAGCGGACAGCACAGAGAATGATACGTCTGTGGAGAAAAGATTATTCATGCGCTCTCTGTGACATTAGCTCTCAGTTTTGTAAACCTCACATCACCAACACTGATGAAATCATCCTCTGACCTTCAGGAAGTAGATATTGTCTTGGCAGTTGATGATCTCTTTCAGTTCTCCATCTTTCTTCTTTAGCTGTTTGACTTCAGCCTCCAGTTTGGTCACCACATCCTGAGCCTCGTTGAGCTTCTCCTGCGCAGTGGAGACCATCACGTCCTGGAGCATCTCCAGCATCCGTTGCACTGACTCCTGGAGCTCAGACAGGACCGTGTCCGCCTCGTCTTGCACTGTTTCTGAGGACCTCTACACACACACACAAACAGTGAGGATGCTCAGACTTTACAGGGATAGTTCAGACATCAATAAATGTCATAATTTACTCACCCTTATGCCATTCCAAACCCATAAGACATCCACTGAAAATCCAGATAACCAAAACTTAGCAGCAGATCCAAAAAGGTCATGTAAGCATTGTAAAAATAATCAATATGAATTGAGTAGTTTAATGTGATGAACAGACTTATTTCAGGCTTTTATTTGCATATGAACACTTGTGTGTGTCATTGGTTCTCATGCATGCGTATTCAAGCTTTATTTAGATGCAAATAAAAGGCTAAATGAAATATGTTCATCATGTAAAGCAGTCATATCCCTTCTGAAATCTTAAAGTAATATGCATTCATTTTACGACACCTTTATGACCTTTTTGGATCTTTTCAGTTTTGGTTATCTGGACTTTCATTAGAGGAACAGAATGAAACAGAATCTTAATTTGTGTTTTAAAGATTAAAAGTCTTATGGGTTTGTGAATATGATGAGTAAATAATTTTCATTGTTTTAGTGAACTTTTCTTTTAAAGATCATTACTGTGTGAGATGCAACTCATAAAACCAACAGAATATGCCTCTATGTACCTGTAATTGTTTTGTTGTTTGGATGTCATGAATATTTACCGTTAGTGTGTCTAAGATTTTCTTCATGTCTTTCAGTTCTCTCTCTCTCTCTTGGAGTCTCTGATTGTTCTCAGACAGAACTGCACCCAGCTCTTTCTAATGCAAAAAACAAACAAGTGTTCAGAATAGACTGGAATGTGGACTGGAATGAGTGTAAGTGGAACAAGACTAGTTCATCAATACTAATCCACATCGACACATTAACGTCATTCAGAAGCTAAAGGTGAGTCATGTTCTTCAAACAGTGACAGTGATAGAGCATTTTTGTGAATGATGTCACTGCCTTGCGCATGGGATCATTTTCCATGCTCACTGACGTTATGGCAGATGTAAAATAAAGATTCCTCAAAGCAATTGTTATGAAAAAGTTAGAAGCTAAGCATTAGTGCACCTTTTTGAAATTTGCTTTAATAAGAAAAGCCAAAATTTCATAATAATACAATAGTAATTCATAGTTTGTTCATATCCCTAAATACTAAAATGTACCATGTTTAAAGCTGCACTATATATTTTTTGGCATTGTTACCACCAGCATAAACATTATTTTGTGAACCTAGTCAATGCACAGCAAATGTATTGCAATGCAAACTATGTTGATTCGTGTTTTATTACAAGTACTGTCGTTTTCCTTTTTTGCTTGCAAACTCTTTTTATTGTAGGTTCAGGTGTTTTGGCTTTAGTAGTAGCCTGACTTCCTTCCTTTCCTTTATTATGGATATGACGTAAACATGCAAGTATGCAGATCCCTGGGAAATCCGTCCCCACAGCTCAAATACAAATAGTGTTTTCATCAATCGTCCACATTGGCAGCACGTAAATAATGACACTGAACTGAATAGAACTCGCAAAGTTTTACTGATTATTGCTGCTGAAAATGGCCAATTGGTGCTGTACTAATCGGTCAGACGGGAATTTGGACTAATATAACAAATCAAGAAGAAAGAGTGCAAAAAACAGAAACAAAATGTGTTAGTGGTTGGCCAAATTGAACCAGGATTTCCAGGCCAAGAATCTTGACAGCATTCATGTTTGTTCTTATCATTTCCAGCAGGTAAGTGAAATATTAGGCTAATATCTTAATTTGTACGTATCTTTACCACCTTTTAACTTTTCCCCCTTTCCTGCGTTCTAAGTCCATCTCTATATGATTTAACAGCTGCCACACATTTTTTCTGTTTAGACAACATAAATTAGCTGAACAACTATTCAGTAGTACATTAACCATGCAATCAATGCTGTTGTTTACATCCGAGTATTGCCGATATGGCCACGCATCCGGGTAACTGACCAAACCATGAAGTGCAAAACCTATTAATTACTGTAAGATTAGCATAGTGAAATACGGTAAGGCAAAAACAAGGTTTGGAAGCTGGTTTTACGATGTACTCGTATGAAGTTCTTATTTTTTGGATGTGACTGTATTTGAGAAGATGTTTGATGTGGTTCCCACCTGCTTCTCGTTCCTCTCTGCCTGTGTGGACACACTTTCGTGGCCCTTGTGCTGGTTACTGGTGCACAGCCAGCACACGTACATCTGACAGGAGCGGCAGAAGAACTCCTGCAGGTACTTGTGCTCGGGGCAGATCTTCTGACTCAGGTCACTGGTGGGCGCGATCAGCTCGTGGCTCCTCAGCTTTTCTTGCATGTTATGAGGCTTCAGGTGAGTCTCACAGAACGATGCCATGCACACCAAACACGTCTTCACGGCCGCTTTGGGCTCCGTGCAGCGGTCGCAGGGCACCGCCGAACCTGGCAGCTTTTTGGAAGCCCCTTTGCTCCGTGTGCGCGCACGCTCAGACGCGGAAGACGCCGCATGCCGGGCGCTCTTGATGGACTCTCGCCCGGCGGAGTTCAGGGTCCCGCGGCGGAGCTGCTCCACGGCTTCGGCCAGCATGGTGTTCCGACAGAGAGCGGGACGAGGGTTGAAAGTCTGCCGGCATTCCGGGCAGCTGTAGGTGCCGTTTTTCTTGCCTTCATTGTCCCAGTAATCTGCGATACAGGCCATGCAGTAACTGTGGCCGCACGGGATGGTCACCGGGTCAGTGGGAAGATCCAGACAGACGGGGCAGTTGAACTGCTCCTCCGTCCATAGACGAGCACTCATCCTGAGGATATAAATTGAGAATGCAGTAATTAAATAAAGTTAAGCCTAATCTGCTCCACACACACCTGGGACAGAGTCAGTGTCAGTGCTCCAGCTGTGAGTGTGTGTCTGTCAGTCTCTCCGGTCTGACTGGATGAGGGTGAGACACTCACTGAGCAGGTTTGGGGAGAAATTCAGGCCTGTGTATGCATTCCTCTTCATTTGCACATTGTACTACATGTGTAGGAAGTAAATGAAGGAATCAGGTGAAAAAAAGTGCAATGCACATAATATATATTCTGAGGAAAATCCAAGTGCTGTTTGCATGTGCAATATTTGGTGCCATAACACTAGACTGTTACAGGTGGTTGCCAGGGTGTTGTTATGCAGTTGTGAAAGTAAAAAGGTGATGTGGGTGGTTTTTGGCAGGTCAAAGCGAACAAGAAATGCCCATCCTCAAGTCTGGGGGAAAAAATCTATGCGACAGATTTCACCTGGTTAACATAAGTCTAGCCAGTTATAAAAGTAGGCAGGACTTTTCCTGCAGAATTAGTGGATATTTTGCACATCAAAGGTTTGACGTAGCCCCTGGTAAAATGTTGATGGTAAAAAATGAGATGGAGGTAAAAAATTATACTGTGCTTTGCGTTCAGACTAGGAACTTGGAGTGGGAGAAAAGTTATATTTTAGTTTTTGTGAGCGAATGCAAAATTTCTATGGGGAATTCAACACTTTGCACACATTTTTTCCATTACCATGTCCACTAGTATGGGGTTCCATTTGTGCCAAAAATGCTGGTTTGTGCTGTACATTTGTCTTTGTCTACAGTCAATGCCTGCTTGTTCGGGTAAATCAGTATATGTTGATGTGTTTGTTGTCTTTGACAACATCTTAATCAGTTGTCCTGCCATCTTTTTCTCTGTCGTTTTTAATGTTGTCCTTACTTGTAATATTATTCTGTCATCCTTAATGTCGTCTTATTCTGTCATCTTGTTCTGTTGTAGTTACTGTCGTCCGTACTGTCAGGGCTTAGATGACATTAAGGACAACAGAACCAGTGTTCATTTTGACAGCAAATTTTGATTTAGTCTTAGTCATAGACGTTTGACTAAAATGGCATTTAGTTTTAGTCTAGTTTTAGTCGACTAAATATCATAAGATTTTAGTCCATTAAATCTACAGTAACCAAGTGTGTTTAAATGAATACTCATCAAAACAGACAATTCAACATCATTTTGTGTGTATTTCTCTGTTTATGAGACATGAACGAGTACTCATGTGCTGTGTAAGAGGCGCTGCTTCGGTGTCTGTGCTCAGAGAATTGAATTTATTTTTGTGTTGAATTTTTGAACATTTTTGAACATTTTATGAGATGTGCAGCAACTGTAAGTAGCTTATGTCCTCCCGGATAGATCAATAGGCTAAGATACAGTTCAAATGTGTGCATCTAACCTCCTAACCACACAGTATATTAGTTCTGAATTCGTTGCCAAAAATGTCAGATAGTTTTTGTCTTTTTTGTTTTGTTATCATCTCGTTTTTGTCTGTGAAAAAAAGTCATTGACGAAATTAACACTGAACAGAACAAAACGACAGTAAGGACAACAGAATAAAACGGCAATAAGGACGACAATAAAAAGGACAGAGAAAAAGATGGAAAGACAATAGATTAAGATGAGGTCAACAGACAACATGCACGTCAACATATACTTACCTGCTAATTATAATTTACTATAATTGACCTGAACAAGTAGGCAATGACTGCAGATAAAGACTGATGTATAGTGCAAAGCACAAAGCAGTCGACACATTTTTAGCACAAATGCAACCCCATACCCTAGGTGCTCCATAACATTGCATACACTTTGAATAAAGTGCTTGTATTGAAATGTTTTACTATCTTACCCAGTTCTATCAACGATAAAGCTGTGCTTAATGGCTGGTGGTGAGATGTGTGCAGAAATGTAAGACAAGAAAGAGCATCAGAATAAGGCCTTAGTTCATTTTCAAATGGTTAAAAAAATAAAGGATTCTCAACCCCACTAAAGGATTTTGTTAAGATGTTTTTATTTATAAAAATAAACACTTTATGATCACTGTTGTGATTTTTAAGTTGAAATTGTGTGCAATATATACCCTGTGAGAAATAAAAACCGTTCAAATACTATTCATAAACTGCAATAAAGTCTCTCACACACAATTTCATGTTATTAAATGTTTCAGATGTAGTCTATGCAAGCACTCCATTTGTCCTAGTTCTTCATCTGTTTCTCCTTCATACTCTTTTCTCTCTTTAGTATTCTGTTCAGTCTTTTACTGGTGTCTGTCTAGCCCTAGAATGAGCAATCAATCATACACTTTAGTCATAAAAATGGCAGTAGTTGAATTACTGTTATGTGAGGGTGTTGGCAGCAGAAGGCGGTGTTGAGCTGGTAATGTGGAGGGAAGTTCTTCATTCATGACTGCGCTGGTGAAAAAACCAGCATATGCTGGTAGGTATGTTTTGATGCTGGAATGCTGGTTAGGTAGGTTTTGATGCTGGTTTAAGCTGGTCCTTTGCTGGTTTATGCTGGTCCTTTGCTGGTTTTTGCTGGTCATGTTGCTGGTCAAGGACCAGCATGAACCAGCAAAGGACCAGCTTAAACCAGCATCAAAACCTACCTAACCAGCATCCCCGCATCAAAACATACCTACCAGCATATGCTGGTTTTTTCACCAGGGTGAGTTGTAACGTGCTTGAAATCTCTCACGAATGATTTCATTTCCACATCAATCATCACCTACTGGACCTGAGTGGAGACAGCATCACTGGCTCATATGACGCTTGTCAAAGCTTGACAAAAAACAGCAACATAAATACTGGAAAAGGGGGTTATAGTTTATCCAGGATCTGATTCCAATCAAGAGTGGTTCCGAATTATCTTAGAAATTCCGATTGGAATCTAGAATGTGTGTTTTGGAAAGGTTTGATTTGAGAAAGAAAAAATTAGAATCATTAGAAGTCACGCCTGTGAGGTGTTTCAAACAACGTGATGAAATAAACGTCTGGCTATCAGACATTTATTAACGACTTAAGTGAACTACACATGTAACCTATTAATCATATTTTGGCAGAGTTTCTTTTCTACAGAAGAAAGGCAGTGTAAAATGTAAAAAAGTTACGGCCTTATTTTTCCCGTAAAGAGTGGGCGCGGCCATAACAGAAGCCATAATAATAAATATGTATTATAATAACCCCTTTACAGCTGTGGTTGTTATTGTTTGCAGTGCATTATTAAATCTAACTTCCAACTTTCGTGAAAATTTAATAAAAATAATATTACAAAGAGTGGGCGTGGCCATTCGTAAATGTTATGGGTGTGGCTTCCGGTCTCATCCGCGTCCAGCTATTTTTAACTGTACAAAAGAGATCGTTTCACTGCTTGGTATTGCAAACTGGTGTGTCTTGGCATATTATTTTCACGTATTATCTTAATTATGAACACACTGTTGTAGTGCAAACCACTTTTACCTAATACTGCACGTTGTTTTTCTTCTCGTTATTTGTGGCTTATGAACCGGACATCTCGCCCATAGGCTTACTTCCGCTTTGAAGAATAACGTGGACATAAACAGGCAATACATTTTCCAGGAAATACTGGAAATTTTCCTATTATAGTATTTTTATTTTACAGTAAAATAATCTTATGATGTTTATAATATTATATAATAATTTTATAGAAAAATCTATCTTGAGTCTGCTTCTAGGCTTACTTCATTTAAAAATAAAATGTATAGGCCTATATACATTTTAAATAAAGTTTTGTTTTATTATTTTTAACTACATTTCTATAAAGAAAAAAAAATCTGTAAACTTAACATGATTTCACAGAATCTCTTACATGACATTTACTATATGTTTAATATACTAATTTATTGGTTATGAACCATAAGGTCAGTTCAGGTAAAGCATTAAGCATTCAGCACAATGAGAAAAAGTAGCTCTGATTAACTAATCTAATTCACTCTGCTTCTCTTGAACTGTGCTTCAGAAGTTTCGAGGCCTAAACACAGTCTCTTTGTGTTTACGTGTGTGATGATAAATGATGCGCAGTGCTTCTGATCGGCCCTGTAATAAGTCTAAATGGAGTTCCAAAGCTATTAATAAGTGCTAGGAAATGTATCCCAACCATTTACTCTTTTTAACAAACTACACGGCGCAGAACAAAAAGAAAACAAATGAATCAGTAAATAATCAGACATGTTAATGAGCCCGTATGTCTCTGTTCAGTCACAGAGTCAATAGTCTCTGCGCAGAGATCATTCATTCCCACAGTGTTTGTGTTTGGGACGCTGTGAGCGTATTTTACTCTGTTTTTGTCCGTCTGCTCACTGACGCTGATGAAATCACGCCGGACGCGTCCTTCGGGGACTTTCATAACCTCTAAAAGATGTCTTTACTCACAACAGCGTCATGGGTGTGTGTGTTTTGAGTGAGTTTATTACAGTACATCTGTAGAAATCAAGGCAATCTAAATGTTTTGGCAATGCAACCATCACTTCTTAGAATCCGCATGATGTTTTTGAGAAGTTTCTTCTTCGTGTGAGTGTGGTGTTTGGGTCATGCGTGGTAAATCCAAAACTTCTCATCTGTGTTCAATCATCAACACGTCCGTGACCATCGCAGCTGATTGCTACATACTGTAACATGCTCCAAAAATGTATTGACATGAAAACACCCCTCAGATATCAAGAACTGGCCGGTGTTCCTTCTCGCTTTCGTGTCGGAGACTCTGAAATGTACAAGCTGATTGAACCATTTTAATTGAGTTCCTCATCATCTTCAGATCTCTGCCAATCCACCTCGACATCTGCAGAAGGTCACAGTCATTGACTCCTGGGCAAAAAGCCAGCGAAGCTTCTTAAATGATGAATTGACCTTGGACTGGATTGCAGCTGGAGCTCGTATGAAGTGTGCTTTTTTACTGCTTGTAAAAGACAGTTACCCTGCTGCTCACTAGAAATCTTCACAAACACAAGCTGTGGATTATTCTGCATCTCACCTTGTTAAAGGTATAGGTATTCACCTTAAGCCATTCCAAGCCTATAATAAATGCAAAAATTGTAGGGGTTCAACAGCTTGTCATTGGTGCAGTCTCTTCAGAAGGACATCTTTGCACCTTCTTTACCCCTAAAGGGTGCATATTAGTTCTTAGAGTAGTAATATGTACTCTTATGGTACTATTATGAACACTCTAGGAGTAAAGAAAGTAGGTACTGTCCGAGTGACAAACTGTTGTACCCCGGAGGGTACAGTTTTTGCACACTATTTTTTTTGAGAATGCT
Organism: Labeo rohita; assembly: GCF_022985175.1. Classification (NCBI taxonomy): domain Eukaryota; kingdom Metazoa; phylum Chordata; class Actinopteri; order Cypriniformes; family Cyprinidae; genus Labeo; species Labeo rohita. The sequence goes on along the minus strand of NC_066874.1, from coordinate 3,670,463 downwards.
GATAAATGCTCTCTGCTGCATGTGTGAGTGTTAGTTGAGGAGAAATATCCTCCTAGCAGCTTTCATTAGTGGTGTGTCTGGAGGCCACAACAGGTCTGAGTTCAAATAGCCCGTCTGCTCCGATAACTCTCTCCAGCTGCTGGGTAATGGTTAGTTTCCTCCCATTAGAAAGAAAAACCTCTAAACAGCAAACAGCTCATTAAAAACCCATATTACTTACCCACTGTTAGAACCGCAAACATCATTTATCACGTGGATGGAAGGGAAGACTTTAAATACTCATCTGCAGGCCGAGCTAGAGGACACGACGTACACAAGAGAACACAGCCGCTCTGTAATCAACTCTACAGTACCGCTAACGACTGCAGTTATTAACCTTTCACTACGCTGGACAATCCTTCACACTCAGCACACAACCGCACATATCAGCATGATAATACTAGAAAGAAAAGGCTATTCATAACAATACTACAGTCAAAAGATGATTGATAGATAGATAGATAGATAAGGAATGTACAATAAATGAATTGATAGAGACAAATCTATAGAACGATAGATAAAATGATAGATCGACAGAATGATAGATATATAAAATGATAGAGACAAATGTATAGAACGACAGAACGATCAACGGAATGATAGAATGATAGATAGACAAATATATAGAGTGATAGATAAAATGATCAACATATGATAGAGACAAATATATAGAACGATAGATAAAATGATAAATGATAGAATTATGATACCACAGTCAGAAGATAGATAGACAGACAGATAGACAGATAGATAGATAGATAAAGAATGTACCATAAATGAATTGATAAACAAATATATAGAACGATAGATAAAATGATAGAATGACAGAATGATAGATATATAAAATGATTGAATACTATCACAATGATTGAATGATAGACAGATAGAGACAAATATATATGGAACGATAGATAAAATGATAGAACAATAGAATGATTGATAGAACGATAAAGACAAATATATAGAATGACAGAAAACAATCAACAGAATGATAGAACGATAGATAGATAGAGACAAATATATAGAGTGATAGATAAAACGATCGACAGATGATAGAGATAGACAGATAGATAGAACGACAGATAGAACGATCGACAGAACGATAGATAGACAGATAGATAGATCAAATAAATTCAGACATAAATTCATGACAGAAGAATGTAAATTGTGGTGTTTTGACACCCAGCTGGATATTTATTTATTTTTACAATGTACAACATATAAAAACATAGCAAAAAGTTCACAGTGTATAAAGGCAGTGATCATGTGTTGGAAAAATCATTTTCTTTTCTTTTTTTTTTTATTGCATAGAGAATCGTCTGCATTCAGATAATGCAGCATCCATGCAACATCAGCGTAAAAAAAGCGTCATCAGCAAGCGTCCAGCTCCAGCACAAACGACAGCAGCCGCTTCTGCTCTAATATCGTATTCAACATCCAACCAGACTGTTTGCATCTTGCATTGAAGTTCATATGGGCTCATTGGAAAGAATTAACATAAAATATTTCATAAAACATATTTTCATTAAACATACTGTACACACAATGGCAGACAGAAAAAAAATGGTCATGTGTAAGAAATAAGCGAAAATCTGAGCACTCTTAGTGTACTCGTTCTTATGTTCACTGTGGGAAAAAAAAAAACCTGATTCCATCAAAAAAAAAAAAAATCATCATTTGTGTATAAATATATAATGTCAGCTACAAATATACACACGTACTTACAAACGTACATCCCTTTAAATTCAATAACACTCACACCGAGTTATTTCACACTGCCATTGTTCAGTCACAATTCTTTTTGAACAATTAATTGATCAAAATGTATACATTTTGTCATTATTTACTCATCCTCACATCATTTCATGACTTCCATGGTCAGATAAAGAGTTTAACAGAATGTGTGAATCTCAATGCACCAACTTTGAATATGTGAATTAGATTTTTAAAAGATCTTAGCAAGCAAATTAAATTTCAGTCAGTTTTCTCATTCTTATTTCTATCTGTATTCTAAAGGTTTGTACAGAGGGGTTTGTTCATACATCAAACTGATTTGATTTATTCAACATCTTCCTCCTAAAAACATGGTGATTTTTCATTTTTGTTCCAAGTACTTTAAGATTTATGGAGTGATAAGAGATCTTCAAAATCTCCTCTATAAAAGCTGTTAACGCTAATAGTTTAACAAAATAAAACAAGAATTTTGAACCTGGCTTCTGTTGTTTACATATATGCAAATTAGTGCATATTTAATAAGATAATGCCTCATTTGCATATTTAAACATAACATTTCAGAAAACTTGTAATACAAAATTTTCTTAACAATTGGGAAAATACAGTGATATCTAGTTAATTTTTACTATATTCACCTGTGATGTTTTGACACAAATGTATGTAATGACATAAGGGTGAGTAAATGATGGCAGAACTGTCATATTTGGGTGAACTTTCCCTTTAAAAAGTGTCACATCCGTATCCAAATGTGTAAGAGCCTCAGGTCTTTTATTGGACACTGAAGATGAAGTCTTTTATGAGTTCATCCATACTTCACTGATGTTAATCAGTCGCATTACCAGTAATCCTGATTCCATGTATCTCTTCTAGTTCTTGAAGTTCTGGAGCAGAAAAGGACGTAAACCAGGAAGAAATAAGGGAAACAGATGTTCAGGCTTATTGTGAGACGTCACAGCTGTCTGGAAGCCTTCATGCTTTATTGACTCAAAACGAGTTCTGCGTTGCAGTTTTTTCGGTTATGAAAAACAACACAAAGACGCCAGCACATAAAGTAGTACGTCACAATTCAGTTTTGAGCTTAATCCCAGAATCCTCTTTTCTCCTTTGCACTGTAATAAGTGTGCATGCTTTGTGAGTGTCAGTCTGTAGTTATTACGACGACATGTGATCAGCTGAACCCGTGACTTCCAGTTTTGAGATGACATTTAGGAAAGAAATGCTACAAGAAAACTACATGGGCCCGTCTTATCCGAACATCACCCCTTTGCATTTTCCTGCATCTTCTGAGATGCAGATTATGCACTTAGCTTCCTGTGGATCCATGCATTCTCCAATGCACCTGCATGGACGGATGACGGTGCGTAACTGCGGTCACACACCCTTAAGAAAGCAGGAGAGGTGTGTCTGTGCATCAGCTGTGCATGTAGCTGCATGGTGAATCCATGGAAGGGTAGTCATATTTGCCCAGAGGAGACGGGTAATACGTGGTGGCGTAGACGTTGGTCTGCGGTAAAGCTGATGGGAAGAAGTTGCAGCTTTCATCTGGTGGAAGCAAGTTGTTCTTATTCAGAGTCTGCGGGGAACAGGGAGAAAGCACAAAAAGTGAGCACACGAGATGTCGAAAGTCTCTTCAATATTTCAAAGGCCACAGTGTGTTTTGCATCATGCTGCAGCGGTCCTGTGATGTCAACGCTCTGAGGGAAAAGAGGGAACTGGAAAATGAACAACGATAGAAAAGACGGATTGAAGGAACAAGAGCTGTTTCCTTTGAGACAGATTAGAGAGAGTCGTGATTCTCAACTCCATCAGATCCTAATTTTGCATCAGATGTCAAGTGAACCTGACACAAGACCAGAATTATTCAGCAAACAAAAGTAAATGAATAATAATAATAATATACTATAATATAAAAATATGATTATTTTAAAATATAACAAATATTATTGTAATAAAATAATTCTAATATAATAATATAATATTTTAATGATTATTATTACTATTTTTTGTCTAATTGTGTTATTATTATTAAAAATTATTATATAGTTATTATAGAATTAATTATATAGTTAAAATTAAAAAGTAATAAAATTACTAAAATAACTGTAATTTTTATATTATTATTAATTATTATATACTTTTTAAATCACTAATTATACATTAATCATTATTAAAATACCCATACATTCTTTGTAATATTAGTAGTAGTACTAGTAGTAGCATTGTTAATATAAAACAACACACTATAATATAATAATAACTATAATATAATAATAATATATGATGATGATTATTTAAAAATATAATATGTTTTATTGTGAAAAAATAAATTATAATATAATATTTTTTATAAATATTATTATAATCATTAAAATGTATTATTATAATTATTATACAATTAATTATATAACAATAAAAATACTTATTCAAATTACTAAAAAACTATTTTTTTATATTATTATTGTTGTATATATTATATAATTATTATATTAATTAATAATTATTCAAATTACTAAAAATATTTTTTTTTATTAGTAGTAGTAGTAGTATTAACAATACACTATAATATACAAATATGATAATTATTATATATTTATTGTTATAATTATTAAAATTATTATATTATTATATATAATTATTGTGACAAATTAGTATAATAATATAATATTTTTAATAATTGTTATTACAAAATTAATCATGAATTATGATTATTCGTAATGATTATTAATAATTAATAAATATTTATAATTATTATAATTATTAAAATTACTTATAAATGTAATAATTAGTATGTTTTATTTAACAATAATGATAATAAGAATTATTTGTATTATTATTATTATTATTCAATAAAAATAATACACTATAATATAAAATATGACAATTATTATTTAAAAATATAAAAAATATAATAATATTTTATTATGATAATTATAATATAATATAAAAACAAATATAATAATTTAATATATAATTTGTATAATAACAAATGAAATAAATATAATTACATTTTTTAAATCCAACATTAGGGAGCATTGGTATTCTCTGTATTAATAATAAAATATAACAAAAATATTATATAAAATATAACAATAATAATAATACAATTTTTATTGAAACATTATTTGTATTATTATTTATATTATTTATAATATAATATAATTTAATATAATATAATATAATATAATATAATGTAATATTTCTGTAGAGTTATACAGAGAGAACACTGTAGCATGATGGGATACCTTGAACTCCATGGGTGTGTATAAGTCGTTCTTGGGCGCACAGCTGTTCTCTTTATAGTGTAGGTGGTTGGGGGTGCTGGGATGGATAACTGCAGATTCTTGAGGGGGTTTGCGGAGTCTCTGACAGTACACGTAAACCAGGACGGACAACAAAACGGCTCCCAGAAAACAGCACGCTCCAGTCAGCACCAAATGGAACAGAGAAAACCCTGCAGTAGACAAAAAAGAAAGAAATGTTACACTGGGAACATCAGACACATCAAAACCTGAATGCTGGATGATGTAAGTCAGATTTACCTCCACAGTTTGTGCTCCTCTTCTGTCCCTTTGACAGCACTAGAATTAAGAAAATGAAGATGTAAAAATGTATGTAAAAAAAATATAAATAAAATATAAATTCAAATATTTGAATCTGAGATGCCAGAATAGAAACTAAGGAAGAGAGAAATAAACTAACCTGCGCTCTCATTGGGTCGACACTGTCTCTGATCTGTGGAGTTTCCTTGGCAAGAGGCGGAGCTCGTTTCACACGTACGAGTCCGGAGCTGCAGCCCCTCCTCATTACACTCCGCCCACTCTGACCACGCCCCCCATCCACCTGACACAGGTGAGAAAGAGAAACCGAACAGAGTTCACAATTGTGCTACCATTAGTCATCATGCAGTCATGCAGATTATTTCATGTGGAAGTGGACGATTTCTGCTCCAATGTAGTCCAACTGATTCACAAAAAAATGAATCGATTCTTTTTAGTGAATCAAAAACATACAGTGCACTGTGATTCTCTAATAAGTGATTCTTCAGAGCTCTTTTTGTTCATAGTAAATCAAAAGAGCAACCAGTGTGGTTAGTCTCTCAAACAAATGACTCATAAAAGTGAATTCAAAACATTAAGCACAGGCAGTTTAGTCCAATTGTTTACTGAAAAAATGGACTCTTCTAGTTCCATTAAGTGAATTAAAAACATTCAAAGCAACCAGTTTAGACTGATTACTGAACAAATTACTTGTATGAACTGGTTCTTTTAAGTGAATCAAACACATACAGTAAAACCAGTACAGTCTAACCAACTCCTGAACAAATGACTCCTATGAATCAGTTTGTTTAAGTGAATCAAACAAATAGAGTACAACTAGCTCAGACCAACCAATTCCTGACCAAATGACTCTTATGAGCCGGTTCTTTTTAATGAATCAAACAAATACAGTACTGGTATAGCTGATCTTATTCCTGAGTTAAAGACCAGTTATTTTTAATGAATCAAATACATGCAGTACAACTGGTGTAGTTCAACCAGTTCCAGAATGAATGACTCTTATGAACCAGTTATTTAGTGAATCAAACATATACAACAAAACTGGTACGGTTCATTCGATTCAAGAACAAATGACTCTGATGAGCCTGTTCTTCTTAGTGAATCAAACAAATACAGTACGACTGCTATGACTGAACCGATTTCTGAGTTAAAGACTCTTATGAACCAGTTCTTTTGAATGAATCAAATACATGCAGTACAACTGATGTAGTTCAACCAATTTCAGAAAGAATGACGCTCACAAACCAGTTATTTAGTGAATCAAACACATACAATACAACTGGTACAGTTCATTCAATTTGAGAACAAATGACTCTTATGAGCCTGTTCATCTTAGTGAATCAAACAAATACAGTACATCTGGTATGTATTAACCAATTCCTGAGTTAAAGATTCTTATGAACCAGTTATTTTTAATGAATCAAATACATGCAGTACAACTGGTGTAGTTCAACCAATTCCAGAATGAATGACTCTTAAGAACCAGTTATTTAGTGAATCAAACATATACAACACAACTGGTAAAGTTAATTCGATTCAAGAACAAATGACTCTTATGAGCTGTTTTTTCTTAGCGAATCAAATACAGTGCAACTGGCATTGTTTCAACCGATTCCTGAGTTAAAGATTCTTATGAATCAGTTCTTTTTAATGAATCAAATACATGCAGTACAACTGGTGTAGTTCATCCAATTCCAAAACGAATGTCTCATACTGTACTAACCAGTTATTTAGTGAATCAAACACAGACAACACAAACACTATAGTTCAACCGATTCCTGATCAAATGACTCTTACAAGCTGGATCTATTTATTGAATCAAACACAGCTTATGTGTTAAGGCTTGTGGAAAATAAGTGTAGCTATTGTTTAAGATGCATATTAGTTTTTTTCAGTAGTAAAAATATAAAAATAAAAAATGAAATATGCTACATTTGTTTCTTTCTCAAGCATTGCTGTGATATGTGAACAATTATGTGATTTTCTCACCTTCACACTCGTGTGTGTTACAGAGCGCTTCCTCTGTGTGCAGGCCGATGCAGATGTCTCCAGAATGAGCAGGGGAAGGGTTAGAGCAGGTACGGGAGCGCTGGTAATGACCGCCGCCACAGGAAGTAGAACACTGAGACCAGGAAGACCAGCATGACCACGCCCCCTTCACTAAAAAAAAACACCTTTTATTACACTGCTCCATTAACAGGACATTATTAAGAGGATACAAGTCTCTCTCAGACCTGGGCACGGCTGAATGTTGCAGTCCTGATACTCGACCGGCGCTCCGCTGCAGGCGAACGGCGTGCTCTTGCCATCTGGTGTGGCGCAGGAGCGCTTGCGTGTGCGGAAGCCTTTGGAACACTCTTTGGAACACGTAGACCACGTTTCCCATGAAGACCAGGCGGCTCCTTGCACTCGTGTCACAGGTCGACCCAGCCTCAACAAGTCCTCAACTAGACCTATACAAATATAAAATTGCACATATAGTAGAGCTGCACAATTTTCATCGGAATTGCAATATGGATCAGTGCAATTATCAAGGCTGTGATTTAATTATATAAATATGTGCACAGTGTGTTTTTATATGAAGGACGGCACTGTGTTTATTTACACATGAGCGTCTTATGATACAGTGATTTTATTAATATTTTGTAAATGTTGCTCCAAACCTACTCCACCTCTACATCTGATCTTAGTTTGAATATTTGTTTTAAACCAGGCCATAAACATAAGTATTGTAATTCTATTTAATTCTATTATTCTACTCTGTGTAATTCATTATTTTATTATTTTTCTTAAATATTAATATAATATACAGGAAAAAAAAAAATATATTTTTTTTTATTTAACAACAACATTATTATTATTATTATTATTATTATTATTATTATTAATGCTAAATAAAAATAGTGATATTAATATAGTACTACTGCTACTACTACTAATCTTTGCATCTGATCTGAGTTTAAATGCTTGAAAATTAAAAACTTTACCCAGCCATAAATATTAGTATTGTAATTCTATTTAATTCTATTATTTTACACTATGTAATTAATTATTTTATTATTTTTTTTAAATATTCTTTTTTTTTTTTTTTTACAGGAAAATATCACAATAATAATATTTTCTATTTTGCTTAATATTTTTATTTACAACAACATTATTAATATTAGTAATGCTAAATATAAATAATAATATTAATATAGTACTACTACTACTACTAATAATCTCTGCATCTGATCTGAGTTTGAACACTTGAAAATCAAACCAGCCATAAATTTTAGTAGTGTAATTCGATTTAATTCTATTATTCTAATCTATGCAATTAATTATTATGACCCCTTTAATATTCATTTTTTTATTTTACAGGAAAATATCACAATAATAACATTTCCTATTTTGTTTAATATTTTAACAACATTAATAATATTATTAATGCTAAATAAAAATAGTAATATTAATATACTACTTCTACTACTACTAATAATAATTTCTGCATCTGATCTTAGTTTGAATGCTTGACAATCAAGAACGTAAAGCAGCCATAAATATTAGTATTGTAGTTCTATTTAATTATTATATTCTACTCTAATTAATTCATTATATTATTTTTTCTTAAATATTCATTTTTTAATTTTACAGTAAAATGTCACAATAGTAATATTTCCTATTTTGTTTAATATTTTTAACAACATTAATTTTATTAATGCTAAATAAAAATAGTAATATTAATACAGTACTACTACTGCTACTGCTACTAATAATAACAACAACAATAATTAATATTAATTATTAATTTTTAGTTTTATATTTTAGTAAATAATTATAATTGTTATTATTACTACTACTAAACATAAAAATAACAGTATATTTTGTTTAGTATTTTTATTTAACAATAATGATAATAAAAAGTATTATTATTACTAAATAACAAAACAACAGTAATATTAATCATAGTAATATTTATTATTTTGTTTAATGTTTTATTTATTAATAATAATAATACTTTTATTATTACTAAATAAAATAAATTATTATCATTACAAAATTTGGGGCCAAACTGCACCTACAAACAAGCATAGCAAACATAGAGGTGTTTCTAAAATTGCATTTTAATTGGAATTTTTATCAAATATCTGCATATTTGAGTATATATCTGAGGCTGTGTGTGTGTACCGTCAGTCTCGCAAGCAGCAGCTCCATCACTGGTGGGACAGAGGCGAGTCTCTATCTTGCGTTTGCCGAGCTGAAGGTCGTGAGGGTCGGCGAGCAGAGCCCTGCAGGTGTACCTGACCCGCTGCTCCTGTCTCGCCCCCATCTGAGTCACATTAACAGGGTACCAGGGTGTCCACGGTGTGGTCCGCCTCACCTCGGCACACGCGTCCAAATTACACGCCTTATACTCCTGGATACATTAACACACATAATTTTCAAGTCTTTTCCAACATTAAGTTTTTGTTGTTGTTTTTTTTTTATTTTACATGACCCGTTTAAAACCTTACCAGAGGGCAACCAGGACATGTGTTGCCATTCTCGCAGGTTCGAACGCGGGACTGGACTCCACCACCGCAGGCAACACTACATTTGGACCAAGCGCTCCAGGAGACCCAGGACACGGGAACAGGACACAGATTCTTTTCGTTACACAGTCTGAATCACACACAAATGAAACAGTCAGCTCAAGCAAACACACTTACGATTCAGTTCAATCTAGTAAGACAATCAAACAAAAGACTCTTAAGTACTGGTTCTTTTTACTGAATCAAAACCATAACGTAAAGCCAGTGTAGTCTAACCAATTCCTGAACACTTGACCTTTCTGATTCACTTTAAAAAGCACAGCCTGTAGTCCATTTTTCCTCTCGTCTCACCTCTCCTCTCGCGCCTGACCCACACATATGCGTCCCCCGTGTCGGGGTGCTGGGTTGTTGCAGGATCGCTGACGGACTTCAAATCCAATGCCACAACTGGTGCTGCACTCGGCCCAGGATGACCAGGGAGTCCACCCTCCATTCCTGAACAAACAGAAGGAGAAAAATTACCATTTTCTACTTGTTCTCTATCCTTCTAAATAAAATAGACTTATAAGACATCTATATGTAAATGACCTCACTTATGAATGGCTAGCCTCTGTGAATCAATGTAACTTAGTTCATAATATCATCATCTCTGCAGCTGCTACATACTGTATAGGTGCAGATATGTAAATGTGGGTAGTCATGTGATAATGTGATCAGGGCTGTGATATAAGTAAGGGATGATGTACATCCAGCCGGTTGCTATCGCAGAATAAAGCCCGACAGGCTTATCCGCAGCTGTTGTATAAGACTGAAGGGCTTTATTTTGCGATAGCAACCGACTGGATGTACATTATCCCGCTTATTACACGGCTTTTGGCCACAAAAGTAAATAATTAGACATAAAACATTAATCTGAGTTGAAATATTTGAACGCTAAGCGTTATAAAAAGAAGTTGTTATTAGGAAAGGTGACTGCAGAAATTCATAAAAAAAACCCGATGAAGCTGGATCACGAATGATTTGCGTGAACATAGACACATTTATGTAGATCGGGAGGCACATTCCCTTCACAAACAAACATAATCCACTGCATCTTCAGCGGCTCAGATGTCGGGAGTAAATGACGACCACTATGTTCATTATTACATCCAGCAACACAACACCTCAATCGCTCAATCTGAGATATTCCTGTCTAACTTACATCCCTGCTCCGGCATTGAAACAATGGAGGTCAGACTGTTACAGCTGATCCGAGGTAAAACGGTCATATCAATCAACTATCGTGGAAGATGTAAGTGACGCTTGACTTCTTTCTTCTGTAAAAACGTATTTAAAAAAAAATTAAAAAAAATAAAAATAAAAATAATATATATATATATATATATATATATATATATATATTTTATTTTTTTTTTTTTTGTACATACTTTTCAATGTATTTTTATATTTTTTCTATACTATTATAGTATTTATTTTAATATTTTAAATTATTTGATTTTTATATTTTTATATTTATAATTTATAATATTTTTATATTTAAAACTTCATGTGCTTTTGACGTTTATTTATTTACTTTTTAATATACAGCTTGAATTTACTTTTATTTCAGTTTTAGTAATTTAAAGACTTTACATATATATTAGGGCAAACTGTCGATTATACCCTTGAAATTGTAATTGTGATTATTAATTACTATTATCACAATTTACGCTGAATGTTTTGCGGAATGAGGGAAAAAAAACTTAAGAAAACCTGTAGGGAAAAATACACACACTCTGTCTCACACCCACACATCTTAAGAAAGCAGAATAATGTAAGTGGAATATTTATTTATTTATTTTTTGTTTGTTTTCGTAATTGTTCCTTTGAACGATGACATCATTGTGGCATCTGTAATTGTAATCACGCTTATGAATTAGATTGATTATGCAGCCCTAATGTACATATTTAAATTCATATGTGACCCAGGACCCCAAACCACAGTCATAAGGGAACATTTTTTTTAAATTGAGACATAACTATTTGAAAATGTGGAATCTGAAGGATGCAAAAACAAAACAAAAAACAAGACATTGAGAAAATCGTTTTGAAAGTTTTGATATATTTACAGTAGGAAATATCTTCATGGAACATGATCTTTACTCAATATGATTTTTGGCATAAAAGAAAAGTGGATCATTTTGACCCATACAATGTATTTTTGGCTAATGCTACAAATATACCCGTGCTACTTAAAACCGGTTTTGTGGTCCACGGTCACATATAATTGATATAATATATAATTATTTTTAATATCTAAAAATATTTTCCTTAAATATGCACATGCATGTGTGCATTTATATATACATAATTACACACGCATATATTATGTGAACAAAAACTTTTATTTTGGATGCAATTAATCGCAATGAATCATTTAACAGCACTAGTTTTTATATTTTCCACTTTATTTTTAATATGGTCCAGGGTCACATATTTATATTTTATTTCAGCTTTATTTCAACTACAAAATTATTTTTAATAGATTTAGTACTGATACTTACTTGTCCGTTTTTGTCCACACAATAAAGTGAATGGGGTCCAAAATCCCACTGACTTTAAATCTGTCATACAGCTTTGAAACAATAAGAAGTGTAGGGCAGAAACACGAGGGAACTACAAGCTTTGCTCTGTTGCAACGTTTGCAAAGTTAAGAGCACTTATTTATAAAGAGCAAGAACATTGTCTTCCATTATATGACCCCTTTAATCACAAAGACAATCCCTCTGGAGTCACCTGGAGTGAAGCGACTCCTTCTAAGGGCCCAATAATGACTGCACAGGACTGCGATCACAACTTTAGAGCCTGACAGGTAACATCAGTTTTATTAAACTTAACAGTAGCTTTCTGACAAAGATGTATTAGCAGCTCATTACTCATCTATTACAGATCTGCCGCAGCTGAAAGATCCTGCCACAGCTGCTCTTCTGCTGTTATACTGAAACATTGGGTCCTGTTAGTTTCTCGCACCCAGACCCGGTGATGTGTGTGTTTAAACAAGCTCTCTAGGTGAAGAAATAATTGGAACATTCATTCAGTGGCAGAAAGTGACTGCAGGATAATGGGACATGCAAAGAAGGAGCTGCTCCACCAGAAACGCTGCGTCAGCCGCTCGCAGTTAATGAATAAAGCCGCGCGTTACACGCCGCACGTCTGTATCAGAGTTCAGGATTGATGGAGTCGAGGCCTCACTCTCCGCAGCTGTTAGCGTTGGGTGGTGCTTTTCTCTCACGGAAGAGCTGAATCAGACGGAATAAAAGCGTCACACTTTTATGTGCTTTGACACTTTGACTGACTGTGATTGAAGACTTCAGGCTGTTCGCTCTGGGTCTCATATATCAGTCTAGCCGCACTGCTTACACCTGCCACTTCGATATGGGGAGTCCCAGATTGTAAAGACCTAGTTCATCCAAAAACTAAATCATTTACTCACCCTCTTACTCTTACAAAACCCATATGAGTTTTCATTCCCAGTGGATTGACAGTGAATAAGAGGATGCTGTCAAACTTGAAAAATTACATGCACCATTATATCCATATGACCTGTGAACTACTGCATATTTCAAGTCTTCAGAATAGCTTTCATGTGTACTACTTTTCAAAAGTTTTTGGTTTTTTGAAAGCGAACAATACTTTTATTCATCAGATGCATTAAATCGATCAAAAGTGACAGTAAAGACATTTATAATGTTACAAAAGATTTCCATTTCATAAAATTGCTGTTCCTTTGAACTTTCTACTCATAAAGAAATCCTGAAGAAAAAAATTGTGAACATTTTTATGGAAATTGACGATTTAAAAAACAAGAACTAATCATAATTATGTATCTTGAGCAGCAAATTAGCATTCTAGAATGATCATGTGACACTGAAGACCGGAGTAAAATATATAGAAATAGAACATTTATTCTTATTCATCTATTTTAAATTGTAATAAAACTTCACAATATTACTATTTTACTGTATTTTTAATCAAATAAATGCAGCCTTGGTGAGCATAAAATTCTTCTTTCAAAAAAAAAAATAAAAAAATAAATAAATAAAACGGACCACATAGTTATGAAGACTACTGTATGTGTTCACATGTATACAAATACTGCTCATCAAGATAATTCATGCCAGGTTTGTAGTCAGTCAAGAACAGTGACCTGGTTCTCATGTGTCACAATGCGGAAAGTTTATATGCAGGATGCAGGTGGGAATTTAAAGCTACGTCGAAGAACAAAATTGTCAGTAACATAAATAGGGTCCTATAAAAGTTTTATTTTTGTTTTTCCATTTAAATTTTTCTGGACTCTTTTTTTTAATGGTTAAATTACATTTTATTAATCAAAAAGCAAGTGTAATTATTTAAACTTATGAAACTTATACAATTTAACATCAATTTATTAAAAATACATGTTTAGGGCCCAATGAAATGTTTTATTTTTTCTCACCTTGTTTTATTGTTACAAATTCTGTTTAAGCATGTCTAATTATTTGAATGCATAAAAACAATTTCCTTTTATTAAAGTTTATTTTTACAATATATTTACAATATTTAAAAATTTCTGGTTATCAAATTAAGCCATAAAATATTAATTTAATCTATCTTTTAATCAAATTAAAATTAAACAAACTTTACTTTGCTTGTTCCTAACACGAAACTATCATGTGACTCGAAATATCGCAAATAAGTCGTATGGACTACTTTTATTGTATGTTGTTTTGTCTTATTTAAATTTTAACAAGCATGGTAAGTTTACTTCAGATGGAACCCTGAGTATAAAGACTTGTATGGTTTAATATAACATAAATAATGTCTCTTATTTAAAAATATGTAGTGGAAAACCCATGAAAGATTTACAATATTTAAAAAATCCACATTGTTTCATACATATTTTGGACTATGTGGGGCGCCATTATTTCAGTGACATCAAATGGTTGCACTCTGTGAGCTGCTGGCGCAACCTGTTGCTATTTTTAACTCAGAACAACAACTCGTAAAATAAAATGCTGACACAATGCCACATTGTGTGGCTTTGGTTGTAATTTTCAGTTGAAGGGCAACAAGAGAAATGATGTAAATCTTCACTGCTTTCCTAGCAATAAGAAGAGGAGAAAAGAATGGGAAGATGCCTGTGATGAATAAAACTTCCTAAAGACCTGCGTCTTTGTTCTCTGTACTTTAGCCCTGATGACTCTGAGGCTTTTAGTAGACCACAGCTACTGAAGGAGCTTACAAACGGCAGAGACAAGAAACGCTAGATGCCATCCTGACAGGATGTAGAGGCTTGTCATGATGCCGCAGCCAATGAAGGAGTTTCTCAGTGTGGATTTCACTTGATATCCTGTGCCGTTTAGACTCTTTGTGGAGAAAAACTGATGGTATTATATTTGGTTTAAGCCTACAATTATATACATCGCCACCTGTAAGCTCTTTCAATAGCTGTGGTCTACTAAAAGCCTCAAAGGCATCAGGGCTAAAGTGGAGAGAACAAAGACGCGGGAAGTTTTATTCGTCCACAAGCAAGAGTTGTGTATTCAGAGTTAAAAATACACAGCATTCAGGTTAGTAGAGTAGGTGTACCTGGAGCAGTTGGCCACCTCTATGTTCGCCCCGACACACTTCATCCCTCCACACTGGGGTCGAGGGTTATCGCAGGCCCGAGTGCGACACTGACATGTGCTGGTGCCTTCACCTCCATCATCATGGTTGCAAGCCTGCCATGGTGACCACTGACCAAATCCACCATCCTGGGTGAGGTTACGCTCCTACAAATATAAACACAAAACTGTCAAGAAGCGACATCTAATGTGTGACCCTTCGGTCTGATCTTTGCTACCTGTTTTGGTTATAAACTCCATGGTTTTTAAAAAATGTAAAGATGTAACCATTAGGGACTATTTGCTTAGCTGACCAATGGCAGTCATCCAAATCTCCACATACATGATCTCATTCTAAATCAGTTAAATCGATTCCAATGTTCCTCCCATTTGCAGTAGAAGCTGGTTTGTGTATTGCACAGGTCCTGAGAATAAAAACAGTCTCAAATTCATCTCCATGCATGGGTAATCTTCAGGGAGCAGGTGTGTGGCGTGGCCACTGAGGTGAATACCAACATCTACTGTCTGGATAAGTAACAACTGACCAGAACTCAATGCCACTCATCCAATAGTTCAGATCTAAAATGCTATTAAAATTAATAGCAAAAGAAATTTCAAGACCTGCATCAACTTTCACTGTACTTCAACAGCATAATCAAAAAGGGTCAACTGAGGGCTTTTCCATGCTGCATGACAAAATTGTTAATGTAACGCTTATCAGTTTGCTCTTCTATGAATATATATAATAAAACTCCCTTCAGCTTCCTCTGATGCGCCTGCGGCTCAGATCCTCAACTTCAGCCTATCAATGAGGAGGAAGTTCAAAGAATTAGCAGCTCTGCTTTGGGAACAAGGCAGTAACTACTTATTAGTTTGTAGCTAGCTTGGTACTTAATTTTTAAGACAAAGCAAAAGCATAGCAATAAAGTCGTAAGCTTTCCATAAAGTAATTTATAGCTGCATAATATGATGTTTATAATTATTGATCAAACATGCAGCCTTTAAAACTGTACAGATGAAATATCGAAAAGCTGGGGATTTTAGTTCAGCCTCATGATGTTTCAATCCATTTTTTTATTTTATTTTATGTAACAGCAATAATAAATTGCATTCCTAATGAGACATAAAAATGTCATTATTTAAATATGTAAATATTATTCATAAATCTATGTAAAATAAGTCAATGCAATAAATAATGTTGCATAAGTTTGCATTAATTAGCACAACAAACAATAATTTACAGAAATGATCTTGATTAATGTTAACGTTTACATATTTAAATAAATTCTGCATTATAAAATAATCTATTTATAAAATAATTATAATGATTATATGCTCTAAAAATATTGACCATTTTAATACAATAATATTAAAAATAAAATACTAATATTAATGTATAGAACCTTACTGTAAAATGTTACCATAACTATGTATAACACAGTAACAGCTCTCACAGTTTATATGCAAAGTGTGGTGGACGGGTGATTTATTGAGACAGTAGCAGCACAACGCCCACCGGAAGATTATTCACATAATGTTCTTTCTCTTAAAATGTAAATGTCAACATCATTATATAATGCTAAAGGAAAGTCTTTCATGAAAAAACATGAACTCCAATGCAATCCAATCAGTCCACTATTAATTCTGAGAAGCAGCTTACGTAAATATTTTGTTTATATGCTTAATGTTTAATTTTGCAGATCACAAATATTTAGTAGTGCACGCTGTGCATGTTGTAACTTAGTATTGATTTACGCCATAACTACAGAGCCAACAAAACTCTTCTGCAAAATTTTCGGGAAAACACTCTTACTCACTGTCACAGCTTAAAGCCATCACAGTGGAAACAACTCTTTTAGCCTGTTAGCATAATAGCATGTACTTTTAATGCATATAGTATTAGTATGCAACTTGGGACAAAGCCAAATCTTCCACAGTGTTGTAGAAAATGAGGTTTGTTTATTATTGCTCCTCAGAGGATATCAACCATCAGAGATAATAGGAAATTTGTGATGCCTAATTATGGACCTAATGAAGTGTCAAGAGGGAACAGGAGTGACATTGGCCAGCCGTCGTGCAGAACACCAGCGTGTAATTGACACTGTCAGATGAAGGGTTCGGATCAGCTGGGTCAGCCGTCAGCCTCTGTTTCAAGGCTCTTCATCAGAAATTTGATTCTTCACGACCAGCTCCAAAAAAAAAAAAAAAAAAAAAAAAAAAAAAAAAAAATCACAAGAGATTTTTGGTGTACTGAAAGAAAATTAGTTGTTATAAATCTTCACCACAGAAGCTCTTAAGTGGAAATGTAAGGTTCATAAAATAGAACAGAATAGAGTAGCGCAATGGTGAGTTGAACAGAATAAAACATAATAGAATAAAACAGAAGATAGAACAGAATAGAATAGAACAGAACTGAACAGAACAGAACAGGATAGAACACAAAAGAAAACAGAACAAAAGAGAAATTAACAATAGAATAGAACAGAATGGAAGAGAAGTGTATAGAATAGAACAGAACAGAAGTGTATAGAATAGAACAGAATATAGAATTGACTAGAACAGGAAAGTATAGAAGTGTACAGAACAGAAGAAAATGTAGAACACAACAGAAAATAACAGGAGTGTATAGAACAGAAAAGAATAAAACAGAACAGAACCTTATAAAATAAAACAGAAAAGAACAGAAAACAGCAGCATAAGTAATAGAATAGAACAGAACAGAACACAATAGAACATAAACATATACAACAAAACAGAATAGAATAAAACAGAACAGAATCGACTACATCTAAACAGAAAATGACAGATTAATATAGAAAATAACAGAATATAGAATAGAACAGAATAGAACATAATATAACACAACAGAACAGAACAGAATAGAACAGAATAGAATGGAATAGAATCATACAGAATAGAACGGAATACAGACCAGGATTGAACAAACAGAAAAGAACAGAAGCATACAGAATATAACCGAATAAAACAGAACAGAATCGAACAAAATAGAACATAAAAATAAGACACAGAATAGAACAGGACAGAACAAAGTGGAACACAACAGAACAGAACAGAATACAACCATATAGTACAGAACAATACAGAATAGAATAGAATAGAATAGAATAGAATACAAATGTCAGATAGTATAGAAAATAAATACAGAATAGAAGAGAATATAACAAAGCAAAATAGAATAGAATAAAACAGAATTGAATAGAATTGAATATAAAAGAAAATTATAGAATAGAATAGAATAGAATAAAATTAATAGGTAGTATAGAAAATAAATACAGAATACAAGAGAATATAACAAAGCAGAATAAAACAGAATAGAGCATAATAGAATAGAAAAGAAAATGACAGAATAGAATAGTATACAAAAGAACAGAATAGAACAGAACAAAACTTATAGATTAGTATAAAAAATAAATAAGAATAAAAGAGAATATAACAAAGCAGAATAGAATGTAACCAAACAATAGAACAGAATAGAACAGAGTGGCATACAACAGAATCAAACAGAATAGAATAGAATATATTAGTATAGAATACAATAGAACAGAACAGAGCAGTATACAACAGAATCAAAACAGAATAGAACAGAACAGAGTAGTATACAACAGAATGAAATTAGAATAGAATAGAATATATTAGTATAGAATACAACAGAACAGAACACAGTAGTACACAACAGAACAGAGCAGTATACAAAAGAATGAAACAATAGAATAGAACAGAACAAAAACGATAGATTAGTATAGAAAATAAATAAGAATAGAAGAGAATATAACAAAGCAGAATAGAATGTAACCAAACAATAGAATAGAATAGAATAGAATAGAACAGAACAGAACAGAGTAGCATACAACAGAATCATAGAATATAATAGAACAGAGCGGTATACAACAGAATAGAATAGAACAGAATACTATACAACAGAATAGAATAGAATAGAATAGAATAGAATAGAATAGAACATTATATTTTAGTATAGAAACATAATAAACATACATAACACAGAATACAGAACAAAACCGTGTCTTTGGCTCAAGATAATAATCTAAGTTACAGGAGACTTAATCAAAAACTCTATTTACTCTTCATTTAATCTCATTGCTGTGTAGAAGAAACACCTGAGACATTGAAGAATGTCATTTGTGAATTTTCCTCTCTATGTGATGAGATATTGTCAGAAAGTGTGTCTTACAGGGCACTTTGTGATGTCTTGGCTCCACTGGCTCATGTTGGAACTGTCCTCAATGGTCGTACAGCGCTTCTGTTTCCGGTCCCAGCCGCAGTACGGATCCCTGGCACCAAGACACTCCCTACAATTACAAAATCACACATCAATGACAAGGTCTTAATAAATACATCCATAAAGAGTGTCTCGTCTGCTCATGAGAACAACTTAATGACAAAAGAGAGAAAAGGACAGGAGAGACTGGGCTTAATAACTGAGGAATAAATCTCAGTGCAATAAACATTAAATCTATACTGTCCTTCCCACACTGAACACTGAATATTTAGCAAATTGTGTCTATAATCTAAAAATCACTTAGATTTGTTATATTAAGATCAAAGTCAGAGATTGAGCTGAAGTGTAAATATAATCTAAGCATCTGATCAGAGCATGATATTATCTGTTACAGTAACTACAGAGAAGATGCAATAAACCTCAAATCCTGCTCTGGGAGATAAACAACATCTGACAGCTCCTCTGTGATTTATTAGAGCTAACAGACTTATCATTTTCTCCTTGTGTCCTTTGGGTTCAGTGGAGCGAGACTGTGTTATTAATTCAGGAGCATGTTTCATTGCTTTAATGATGTGTCATTCTTAAAAAGGACAAAAGATGAAAAAGCAAACAATGTAAGTTACCAGTAAATTACAAGCATGTGCATACAACCATATATAGACTAGTGTTTTTTCAATACTGATAATGTTTCTTGAGCAACAAGTCAGCACATTAGAATGACTTCTGAAGGATCGTGTGACACTGAAGACTGGAGTAATGATGCTAAAAATTCAGTTTTGATCACAGGAATAAATTGCATTTTAAAACATAATACAATAGAAACCAGTTCTTTTAAATTGCAATAATATTTCATAGAAATTACTTTATTTTTAATCAAATAAATACAGCCTTGGTGATCCCAAACTTTTAAACAATAGTGTATACACTCACATTTACCCCTAAATCAAACATAATAAATGTGTCTCAGTGCCCCACTAACAACTAAACATCCGTTTAATAAACACTGGCAACATTAGAAAACTGCAAATGTGCTGGAGATGCATACAAAGAATAAATTTGCATTCATTAAAGGTTATATAAAATTATAATGACATGACTGAAGGCTTGCAACTCAATCAATCTCTATAGATGAGAACTGGTTTAAAATAATTAGGGCTATTTGCAACATCTTGTGAGATCTGACCTTTTGCCACCTGTGTGTACATGTGTGTGGGGGAGAATATGTAATGAAATGACTTTGTTCCATTGCATTGGCATGCTAAACACTGAGCGGCTTCACAAACACAGTTCCATCATGTCCCATAACAGCTTCTAACATCAAAAGTGTCTGCCTCATGTAGCTCCGAGTGTTTGTGCAACAACATCTGCAGCAGGAAGTCATGGAGAGAGTCCAATGGATCACATTCCTCACATAAAGAGCCTCTTCTACCTCTAAAGTAATTACCGACACCCTTGAATCACACTGTAAGCACACATAAACCGATGGAAAATATTCTGATGTGACATGCAGTCCCTATTATATGGTGTGTTTTAAATATAGCAGATCAAAAAAAAAAAAAGTTAATTTACTACATATTATGGTACAAAATGCACAAAGCTCTTACAAGTCCAGCTCTGAAGCCCAATTTATCCATTTGGAGGCCTTTATTTTATAAATCTGAAATCTAATTACATCTCTAATGTAAATGCAGTCGCTTCCTGCGAGGAGTGATGCATGCATTATATATTTTTAATGATGTTCGACAATTTATAGGTGTTCTATTCATAGCTGCGATGGAGAACACGACGCAGCGATTTTTTTTTTTTAAATGACCTAGTTCATCATTTGTCCCCCTCTCGGCCAGTGGCGGAGAATTTATGAGATAATAATATGTGTCACTGCTCATAAGTACGGTCATTCACTTCATCTTCTTGAGCTTCATTTCCTGTTTGACTCCAAGGGCATTAGCAACTATGAAAGGACGTGTGCCGTAATCAGCCTCTGCTGTAATTTAACGGCATCTGTGCATTTAGATGTCACCTGTGAACAGGTACTCACTGTGATAACGATGGCGAAATGGAATCTGGAAATTTCAAGGCTTAAGGAGTTTTGTACTGATACTGTGTGAATGTGGAAATTCAATCATGTTCATGGTTAGGACGCTCTGACCTCATGAGTCTGTTGTCAAAGAGTCTGACACAATTATTCTTCAAGATGTGGGAATTGAAAATCTTGCTGCATTGAGTGCCAAAGAAATCACTCTCTGCCATTTTTTCAGTTTTATAGTAGGCTATTATACTTCTCAGGAATCTGGTACAAGGTAATGTCTGTGAAATTACACTTTTGGGTCAGTACGATTTTTTTCTTATAAAGAAAACAATACTAGTTTCTTCAGCAAGGATGCATTAAATTGATCAACAGTAACATTAAAGACATTCATAATGTTACAAACTTTCTATTTATCAAATAATCCAGAGAAAAACAGGTGACTGTTATCACAAAAATATTGAGTCGAACATCAGCAATGTAAACGCAGTCATTTTCTTTGAGGAGCGATGCATGCATTGTATATTATAAATGATGTTTGACAATTTATAGGTGTTCTGTTCAAGTTGAAAATCTTATTGTATTCATTGTATTCATTCAAGTCACTTGCACCATTTTTTTGGTCAAATCTATTAGTAGACTATTATACTTCTGGTAAATTTGGTTCAGTCAGGTCATTTCTGTGAAACTGCACCATTCAGAAGTTTAGGGTCAGAATGATTTTTTAAAAAAAGAAGTTCATACTTTTAAGTAGGGATGCAGTAAATTGATCAAAAGTCATAGTTCAGACATTTGTTACAAACGTTCCATATATCAAAGAATCCTGGAAAAATGTATGACAATTCAGAAAAAAATATTAAGCAGCAACAACTGTTTTCAAAATTGATGACACACACTGCTTTTCAAAAGTTTGGGATCAGTATGACTTGTAATGTTTTTAAAGAAGTCTCTTATGGTAATCAAAGCTGCATTTATTCGATCAAAAATACTGAAAAAACAGTAATATTGTGAAATGCTACTGCAACATAACATAATGGTTTCTTTTTTTAATATACTTTAAAATATAATTTATTCCTGTTATCCAAATCTGAATTTTTATCAGCCATTACTCCAGTCTTAAGTGTCACATGATCCTTCAGAAATTATTTTAATATACTGATTTATTATTACAATTATTTATGCTGGCAATAGCACTACCAAATATATTTTGGGAACCTGTGATACTTTTTCAGGATTCTTTGATGAATAAAAAGCTAAAAAGAACAGCATTTATTCAAAATATAAATCTGTTATAACAATATAAGCCCTTGCTATCACTTTTTTTCAGTTTAACACATCCTTGCTGAATAAAAGTATTAATTTATTTCAAAACAAGAAAGAACAAAAGTTTACCGACCTCAAACTATTGAACAGTAAAGTATATTGTTAGAAAAGATTTCTAACATTTAAATAAATGCTGCTCTTTTTAACGTTTCATTCATCATAGAATCCTGAAAAAAAGTAACACAGGTTCCAAAAAAAAAAAGAAAAGAAGATGCATTTATTATCTCGATGCGGCTCGGATGTGCCTGAAAAAAACAAAAATCACTTCCGTTATGAGCACAGGTGCCGCGCGCCTACATTTGAAATAACGAACTTGAGCGTGCAAAAGACACCATATGTGAACAGCTCCGTCACGTGAGCACTAAACAGCGCTGTGAGATCCAGTGTGAAACACCTGAATTCAAATTGAATTCAGAATGCAGAATTAAAGTTCATGATGCAGAAACTTTGTTTGCGGTAAATATGCTGAAAAAGTATTTCAATAACAATGTTTGGATTCAAAATCAAAATAATGGATAAATGTGTTTGTGGAAATCAGACTTGTGCTGTGTGTAGGCTATTGTGCAATAATTGCACAATTCTAAAAACAAAAATGCACTGCATGATCAAACATTTATGTGAGATAAATATATATAAATTAAAAAAAAAAAAAAAAGTCTAAAAAAAGCTGCCCTCCACCCCTCAAATTGAAAAACTCCCCTCTCTCTCTCTCAAAAAAAAAACAAAAACAAAAAAAACATCAGGCCCTGAATAAGTGTATAAAAATCCTGAATGGAGTATCTCTATAAATAATTCTACATGATTAATAGGAGGCTTTAAAAAGATCGGTATCGGTGATCGGATCGGCAGATACAGCTTCCTGTGATCGGCCTCAAAAATCCTGATCGGAGCACCTCTAGTGATAATTATCGTTATCGAATTATCACCCAGCCCTACTAATATGCATGTCTTAGTTGACGTGTGCATTTGTGCGACTCACTGTTCGTTTTTGTAGTTGGAGCATCTCTCCAGTGGGATCTTCAGCACTCTGCTGGGAAGTCCCACGAAAAGCGACCTATCGCTGTGCAGAATCTGCAGGTTCAGGATCGGCTCCTGCATGTTTTCTGGAAGAATATTCATCTCCTCCAAGTAACATCCATGCAGACTGCTATTAGTTGTGGACAAGGCCTTGATAATGGTGCCGTACTCTAATCAATTAAAGAAAACTAATCTTTAGAATCACAGAGAACAATGTTTGAGGACAAAAGTGTGAATGTCAATCTCTTTCCCTTCCTAACCTGTGCCGATGTACATGACGTGGTAGAGCGTGTCCCTCCCCTGAACAATGTCCACAGCCAGTCTGGAGAAACGGATGTTGTCTTGCATGACCAGAGGGTCTGTGGAGATGGGCTGAACCACTTCACTCATGAGGAACAGCCTCTGGGCGTCTTGAAGACTGCGTTCTGTTAGATTACCGCCCGGACCCGAATCATTCACTGTCCCGCACTGACACAAAGAAACAGGATGTTAGAGTCAGGCGATGAGGAATGACACGTTAGAGAAATGGTGAATCTAAATTGAACTGACTACTACATTTGGCACCAAACATCTTGAATAAAATTGTGAGCTGGCTTCAGGGTAAAAGTAAAATGCTTTGAAATGGAAGCTGCAGCGCTTCATTTCCCTCACCTGAAAATTTGGGATGGGGTTGGGAGTGGAAAGCCAGCTGGTGCGAGGGTTCTCCTGATAACGAAAGGGTCCGTTAAAGGCCTGCGTGACGGCACTGAGGTTAAACGCACACACTGCTGATGCAGCAATGCTGTTCCTGTGAGGAGAAATGAGAGGAAGAAGTGAAGGATGGTGAGGTGCTCCACACTCTACATCTTAATAGAAAAACAGCAGTGTTCAAAAGTTAGGGGTTGGTTTGATTTTAAAAGCCAGATTTACTGAATAGAGCAATTTAGTGTGAGCAGTGAAAAATTCTGCTTGTGATTAACTGATGAAATGCAAATTAAAGAACAGAGACAGAGCCGGATCATTTCCATAATGACCGACGCAATCTACCAAGCAAATTAGCAACTATCGCAGCCATGTCAAGCATAAAGAGGGTTGAGACATGCTATTTTGAACAATGAATAATGGAGAAAATAGCAGTAAATTGACTACCGCCAACCTTACTAAATCACCTTGCATGATTTATTTTAATATCCTCCTTTTATAAATGTTACTTCTGACAAGGGAAACTCCTACAAATGCATGTGCAATAAGTGTTCATGCCTTTTCATCACTGATTTTTCATTGTGACAGTAGTTTTTTGACGCCAAAAGAAAGTAATTCTGGTCCCAGATGTTTTCGAAAGAAGTCTTTTGCTCTCCAAAGCTTCTGTAAGTGCAGTATTATTGTGAAATTTTATTAGATTTAAACAGAACTGTGTATATATTTGAATATAATTTTAATTCATTCCTGTAATGTAAAGCTACATTTTTAGCATCATTACTCCAGCCTCAAAAAACATTTCTTATTTTTATCAATGTTGAAAACGGCTGTGCTGCTTCAGATTTTTTGTGGAAACCATGACACTTTTTTTTTCAGGATTCTTAGCATTTATTTGAAATAGAAATCCTTTGTAACATTTATAATGTCTTTACTGTCACTTTTAATGCAACTTTGCTAAATAAAAGTATTATTTTTTTCATCCCAAATATTTAAATGGCAGTGTATCACTGTTTCCACAGAAATATTGGGCAGCACAGCTGTTTTCAACATTGATAATAATCAGAAATGTTTTTTGAGCAGCAAATCAGCATATTAGAATGATTTCTGAAGGATCACGTGACACTGACTGCAGAAATGTTTCTGAAAATTCAGCTTTGCATCACAGGAATAAATTATATTTTAACATATATTCACATAGTAAACAGTTCTTCTGAATTGTAATAATATTTCACAATATTACTGTTTTTACAGTATTTTTGGTCAAATAAATGCAGCCTTGGTGAGCAGAAAAGACATAGTTCAAAGATATTTAAAACACCATCTGGTGTTTTTCATTTGGGAGTCACACTGTTGTTTGCGTTACTGAACACTTGAAATGTACATTTTTTTTATTTTCAGTAAAATAAATGTAATATATTTTTATTCCATAATATTATTTATTTTTTATTTTGTATTTTGTGAGAATTTCATGATACTCATTAATATTTATGTAATATTTATGATTTTTTTTCTAAGATTTTTATATTACTTTTCAATTATGGCAGTATTTTATGTTAAAATAGACACAACACAAGTCAGATTGGTGTGATCTGGTGGGAGTAAAAAAAGAAAAACATCTGCAATTCTATGCTTTAGCCACTAGATTCCTAAATACTTTAGTTCTATAAAATGCTTATAAAATTCTCTAGTTGTTTTTAGACATAATTACTTATTTTTATTAAGTTGTGGATTTAGATAAATATTTAGACATTCTCAAAGACAGGTTTTTGTAAAGGTTTAGATTTTTTTGGTTTGAAATTCTGGTTTGAAATGTAAGTTTTTGCATTAATTTTGCTACAGTCAAACAGAGAGAAAGACACATAACACCAAAATTCAACAAAAGTGTAATAAAAAGCTTTATCAGAGGTGAATCAATCTTATTTCAACCTCTTATTTGAGTTGTCTGACTCAATTTTGCCATAGTGTTACAGCCACACCAGTTAATTTGTGTGTGTATATTAGTCTTGTGTGAGTATGTTTGTCTGTTTTGTACTCTTGATGTTTTAGTGTGTAACCCCTTCCTCGGTGTCTGCGTTTTCATTGCATTTTTGGCTGAATTATTGATTTCATTTCACACATTTGCAAAAACATGCTTTGTGTTACAGTCACACTAGTTCATGTATGGGTTTCTGTGGAGGTCGGTGTTGGGTGGAGCACTTTTGATATTTTAGAGTGTCACCCCTTCATTGCTGTGCACTTTTTTTCTGCATCATGAATGATTTGTAGATTGTACACACAAAAAAAAAGTCTGTATTTTCATATTTTTGCGTATTTCCCATTAATTTCCAATGGCAGTCATTTTTGACCGCGAACAACACGTGTGACTATTTTTTTTTTTTTTTTACGACCATTAAGCTTTTTCAAATAAAGTCCATGTTTTTTTATTTGTTTTTTTTTTCTGTGGTCACATAGTGACTCATACCATAAAAGTCATTGAGTTTCGTAACATTCCAATGAAGTAACGATTTTTTAAATTTCGAATTTTTTTTTTTTCCAGTCTAAAATGACCGAACAATACCATAGGTTAATTCTAAACTTTTGACTGGTATATATATATATATATATATATATATATAATTCAGTGCTTCATGAAGCATCCACTCACACATTGGTGGTGAAGACTCCATAAATGAGATCTTGCTCAGGGAGGTAGAAGGTGCTCTGCAGCTCATGGTAGTAGAAGGGAACATCTCCAGAGCGGGAACAGTTGAGTCGAGCCTTCATGAAGGTGGTCCATGTGTCTTCCAGAAGGAAACGACCTCCAATGTCATTCTGACACACACGGGCCACACGAGAGAAGACCGTCTTCCCACAGTCCTGTTCCACTGCATTCTCTCTCAGAAAGAGGTACGTGAAGCGGCCCACCTCATATGCAGAGACAAAGTGAGGTTCTGTAGAGAAGAAGGGAAGGAAAAGGTAGGAAGTGGATGTCAAGCTTAACAAAATATAATACTTTCAAAATATCTGTTTCAATAAATAGAAGGGTGAATTACAAAAACATGTCCAGGTCACATTTCACCTCAGAATCATCTGGAAAAATAAGTTTTGCTTAATTTTTTTTTTAAATCTATTAAGATGATTGAATTGAGATTTTACTTTCCTTCAAGATTCTTTACATTTTACTTTGTTACTTTCATAGACTTTTTCTCACAGTAAAAAAATACAATATTTTATTAAATTTTTACATCATAAATATTATGTATCAATATTTTTTTTCTTCCATTTTTCATTTGAGTTTTCGAATGCATGAATACAATAAGC
Source organism: Labeo rohita (assembly GCF_022985175.1). Classification (NCBI taxonomy): domain Eukaryota; kingdom Metazoa; phylum Chordata; class Actinopteri; order Cypriniformes; family Cyprinidae; genus Labeo; species Labeo rohita. The sequence goes on along the minus strand of NC_066874.1, from coordinate 3,642,393 downwards.
CAATATAATTATTTTTTTATTTAAAAATATTTTTACAGTATTTTATTTATTTAGTAAAATGTTGTAATACAATATATAATGCAAATAATTTGTAATATAAATAATAATTCAATTATTTGTAAATCACAAATAATATATCAAAATGTATACGCATAAAATAAAATAAAAATAAAATAAAATAAAATAAAATAAAATAAAATAAAATAAAATAAAATAAAATAATTAAACAGTGTTTTGGTACAATAAGCTAATATATATTTTAAAATCTTTTTACAAAATCAAATAGTAATGTACAAATTAAAGGAAGGTAAAACAAATACTATAATTAATAAATATAAAATTGAATTATAAATAAAATATACAATTAAAATGCCATTACTTTTGCAATAATGAGAATATTGCTCAAAATGAGATTAATTGGGTAACACTTTACAATAAGGTGTCATTTGTTAACATTAGTTAAATTATTAACGAACATGAACAAACAATGAACAATCCATTTATTACACAATTTATTAATCTTTTTTAATGTTAGTAAATAAAAATACAGTTGCTCATTGTTTGTCCATGTTAGTTCACAGTGCATTAACTAATGTTAACAAACACGACATGATTTTAATAATGCATTAATAAATCTTTAAATTAACATTAACTAATGTAGTTAACTACTGTTAACCAATGAACCTTTTTTTTAAAATGTTACCATTAACTGTTATTGTGTGTCACAAATTGATAATTGATCATTTGTGCATTGTCCCGCTGTACCATTGAGCCATTTGGAGTTGTACTGTGCGGTCCGCAGGGGCGGCATGTTCCCCAGACTGCGGTAAATAATCGGGTCGCGGCTGGAGAAATCAGTCACTGTGGCGGCGTAGACTTCTCCACTCTCAGTTATCATGGCTGTAGAGTTGTGTCGAGGGTCGTAGGGACAGCGGGCCACACCGCTGATGGACTCCAGGACGCTGGAGACGTCCGTAATAGGGCGAGTCGTGCAGATGGGCATGAAAGCATTAGTGCCGCAGGTGAACAGACGACTGCCATTTAACAGGAGGACGCGGACATAGTTCTGACACTCATCCTGAGAGGTGGAGACCGAAGTTAAGAAATGTTTACTTCCTGAACCCTACTGGTGCACTCTATAGATTTAGAGCTTTACGTATCAAATACTCCACGTCCCAATGTTTATCTCTCACCTCTGTTTTTCCTTTGCTCTGGCAGGACCTCCTGGTGCTCTCGTCTACACCCCATTCTGTGGCCTGCAATTAACAGACAATGAACATCACGGTTAGAAGTTAAGCTATCAAGAAATGCATCCCATCCTGTGCTGTGTTAAAATTTACATGCATCCTTAAATTCTGGGATTCATGAAGGAACAGCAAGGGGGTTCATGAGTTGATTAAAAAAACAGAATAATTAAATTTAAATTAATAATTAATTAAAATTAATAATTTTTAAAGATATTTGTTTTCCTGTTTGTCATGTAATCATAGATCACCAGTGTTATTCTACTGAGACACGTATTTTTAAATTTTTAAATAGTTTTAATTTTACTTAGTTTTAATAAATTTGATGTGCTTTTGTAATTTTTTATAATTTTTTTATTATTGATTTTTAATGCGTAAATATTATTTAGTCATTTTTATTTAAGTTTTAGTTTAAGTAACAGTGTTAATTTAGTATCAGTGATATACTATTATAGATTTTATTAATATGTTTTTATTTAAGATTAGTTTTCGGTATTTTCTCTTTTCATTTTGATGTTAATGTTTTAGTAATTCTGCTGAGTGTTTTGTCATTTTGTAATTTTCTTTTATTTTTATGTTATTATTATTATTATTATTATTATTTTAGATTTCTAAATATATTTTTTAGAAATATCTAGAAGTTAAACTAAATGAAAATAAGAAATTTTGCTTTGGGAACAAGTAGAATTAAAAATTCAACTAAAAATAAAAAAATTCTAAATCAGACTTTAAATGTCCCAGAGTGGCAAATTTTGAAAAAAAAAAAAAAAAATTAAATTAAAATAATAAAATAATAAAATAAAATAAAATAAATAATTAAACTATTTTTTTTATTATTATCCTCATCCCAGAATCAGACTTTAAATTTACCAGGGTGGGGAATAAAATAAAATAAAATAAAATAAAATAAAATAAAATAAAATAAAATAAAATAAAATAAAAAAATAAAATAAAATAATTCAACTATGTTTTTTTCATTATCATCCTCGTCCAAGAGTCAGGTTTTAAATGTCCCAGTGTGGCAAATTTTGAACAAAATAAAAGAAAAGAAAAAAAAATATAAGAAAAAATAAATAAAGGAAAAGAAAAGAAAAGGGAAAAAAAGTAAAACAAAATAAAATAAAAGTGCCAGGGCGGTGAATTATGAATTAAATGAAATAAAATAAAATGTAAACTGTGATGTGTGACAAGTCAGAATCATAAACAATAGTATTTGAATATTTAGCTCACACCAAAAATTGTAGGTCACACATAGATGATTTAAACAAATCTGTAAATTGTTTACTTCAACAAGTTGATTTTACCAAACTGTCCAAACAAACAAATTCTGTAAAGTGCAAATATCAACATTCCTTTTACCTTTAAACAGCCATGACAACACACCTAAACCGCTCCTGTTACTATAACTCTGATTTATGTTTAAGGAAGCAATAAGTTAATGAACTAAAACTATGAAAGATATTCAGTCATAGGAAGCTTCTCTCCTTAACATGAAGCCGCGATAAAACACACAATAATAGACAAAACGATGGGAAGCAGAAAGTTTCTCTGCATAAACACAATATGACTCTATAGTGAGGCAGAGCAACTGTGTGACATTTAATTAGGGAACACTGGATGGTTTGTCCTAATCGCATTCATTCTCTTATCTGAAACCAAAACCCTTGAATGTGTTGTTTCAGTCATTTTAGACGTTCTTCCTCTCTTTTGTTCCGTGTCCCTCCCTCTGCTTTCACAGGCTGCTTTGTCATGTTTATCTGTGTTGTCATTTGGCTCGAAAATAATGATGTAGTCCAGAATCACACACACACGCACACGCACACAGAGGACGAAATAATGCGGCATGATTTTGTATTGGATGTGAGCCGTACTGAAGGCATCAGCTGAAGAACTGTGAGGATCCCAGCAGAGCCTGAATGGAGTGAGAGGAGTGGAAAGGTCACAGATAAAACCCAGAGCTTTCCACAGATTAACGTCTGTGCCGGGGGATGTTTTATGACAAAGATAATCACAGACAGATATAGACTATTAAAACTCACACTATCACACATTAGGTTCAGCTGGGTCAAACTTCACCCTAAAATCAAAATACACACTATATAGCTCAAAAGTTTTGGTGTCAGTAAGATTTGTTTTTTTTTAATTAATACCTTAATTCATCAAGAATACATTAAATTGATTAAAAGTGACAGTAAAGTCATGTATAAAGCATTTCTGTTTGAAATGCTGTTTTTCTTTAGTCATCAATTAATCCTGAAAAAAATTTCAGACCCAAAATCAGACTTTAAATGTCTTAGAGTGGCGAATGTTCAATAAGGTAACCTAAACTAAACTAAACTAAAATGAAATAAAATTCAAAAGTATAGTTTTTTATAAGTCCCAAAATCACACTTTAAATTCCCCAGGGTGGCAAATTTGAAAATAAAATAAAATAAAATAAAATAAAATGTAAATGTTTGGTTATTTTTTAATTATTATCCTTGTCCCAAAATCACACTTTAAATTCCCCAGGGTGGCAAATTTTAAAATAAAATAAAATAAAATAAAATGTAAATGTTTGGTTATTTTTTAATTATTATCCTTGTCCCAAAATCACACTTTAAATTCCCCAGGGTGGCAAATTTGAAAATAAAATAAAATAAAATAAAATAAAATAAAATAAAATAAAATAAAATAAAATAAAATAAAATAAAATGTTAATGTTTGGTTATTTTTTAATTATTATCCTTGTCCCAAAATCACACTTTAAATTCCCCAGGGTGGCAAATTTGAAAATAAAATAAAATAAAATAAAATAAAATAAAATAAAATGTAAATGTTTGGTTATTTTTTAATTATTATCCTTGTCCCAAAATCACACTTTAAATTCCCCAGGGTGGCAAATTTAAAAATTAAAAAAAATAAAATAGAATAAAATAAAATAAAATAAAATAAAATAAAATAAAATAAAATAAAATAAAATAAAATGTAAATGTTTGGTTATTTTTTAATTATTATCCTTGTCCCAAAATCAGACTTTAAAATTCCCAGGGTGGCGAATTTCAATAAAATAAAATATAATTAAATTATATAAAATAGAAAAAAATAAAATTAAAATTAATATTAAAATTAAAATTCAATAAAAAAGGTAAGTTAAACTGATTTTAAATGTACAGTTTTTTATTATTATCCTTGTCTCAAGAATCAGACTTAAAACGTCCCAGGGTGGCAAATTTTCAATAAAATAAAATAAAATACAATTCAAAAGTTTTTTATTATTATTCCTGTCCCAAAATTCGACTTTCAAAAACTCAGGGTGGTGACATTTTCCATAAAATAAAATAAAATTAAATTATATAAAATAAATGCAAAAAAAAAAAAATTAAATTAAATGTATAGTTTTTTATTATTATCCTTGTCTAAGAATCAGAATTTAAATATACCAGGGTGACGAATTTTCAATAAAATAAAATAAAATAAAATAAAATTCAAAAGTTTTTTATTATTATCCCTGTCCCAAAATCCGACTTTCAAAACCCCAGGGTGGTGAAATTTTCCATAACATAAAATATAATTAAATTAAAATATATAAAATAAATGTAAACAAAAAATTAAAAAAAAAAAAAAAAAAAAGTATAGTTTATCATCATTATCCTTGTCTAAGAATCAGACTTTAAATGTCCCAGGGTGACGAATTTTCAATAAAATAAAATAAAATTAAATAAAATTAAACGTATAGTATTATTATTATCCTTGTCCCTTAATCAGACTTTAAAAGTCCCAGGGTGGTGAACTCTCAAGAATCTATACATTATAGTTGTATTCACAGTACTTAGTACTGCCTTAAATTTATAAGCTGTTATAAGCTGCATACATCATTGTATTTCAGTATTTTATTCTATAATATATAATAATATCACAGTAATGAGAGTCCAATTGGGATATTACGAAAAACTAAATTCCCGGACGCATTATGATAAAGAGCCCCATTAAAACTTTAAGAGTTCATTTTGGTGGAGCTTTGACTTTAATAGAGCAAAGACTGATGTTCATTGAACAAAACTGGTTTCAAATATACAACAGTGCAACAAACATGCAATAACTAAAATGATATACATGACTGACAGCCTGAAATGTAAAAACATAATCTTGTTCCTATCGCCAATATTATAAAAATGCAGTTCTGAGCATGATCAATTATTTTCCTCAAGTGCTTTCACTGTTCAGTGGTAGTTTGAGAAGTTTTAGGAGCAACATTGCACACTAAAGTAAAAAGAAAATAGACTGTAGTGCATCTTTTGCAACTGATACGTGACATCTGTGCTTCTGCACTCTTGAAAAGCACCAGGCGCTTCAGATGAGCACACACTCATCTACAAAAGGAGCTGATTACACACGTTCTGACAAACTGCATCTGTTCACTTGACTTTTGCAAACTACATTTCATGCTTGTTGTTTAAGAGAAAGACAGAGAAACAAAGAGAGAGAGAGAGAGCAAGGGTTCAGAAAGCAACCATCAATCTAGCTGTGTTTTTGCAGTCGGTCACTGAACAACACGTAAAAGACGCTTTCATTTGAAGAGCAGGATTCATCCTGAATGATCTGGAGGGGTCAGGCTTGTGTCACCTCTGGATGTTGAGGGGGTTGTGTTTTTTCTCCAGCACACTCAAGATCTGCTCATCCAGGCACGTTCGTTTGACCTCCGCTAAAACACTCTTATCTGTCTCTCTATCTCTCTCTGCGGCCTGGTCCTGACCAGAACCATCATTAAACCAGAGCGATTTCAAGACAGATATAATAAATCACTGACATGAGATGCAACAGATCCAAACATCTTGCTATCACGTTCATAAACTGATGTGGCTGATGTGTGTTACTTTACTGAATCTCTGGAGTAAGTCTGGAGTAGCCAATGGGGTGAGTCTTGTATGTTTCACTAACTAAATACAGGGCAAGCTTTCAGGAAACCTGTTTGAAAACAGTCATTATTCTATTTTGTGATGCTAATGGCTGTGAAATTAGACACAACTTCAAATAAGCTTTTTTTAAAACTTCTATGTTTCTAATTTGTTCATATCCAAGTGTTACTTCAGGCACTTTACATGTTCCAGAGTGGTGAATTTTGACTAAACTAAACTAAAATTCAAATGTATAGCCCTTTTATTTTTATACTTGTTCCAGAATCAGACAGACTTTAAATTTCCCAAGGTGGTGAATTTTGAATAGAATAGAATAGAATAGAATAGAATAGAATAGAATAGAATGAATTTTGAATGAATGAATGGTGAAGTTTGAATAAAATAAAATTTCATAAAATTTCATAAAATAAAATGAAATTAAATAATTAAATGAAATAAAATTTCATAAAATAAAATAAAAATATATAGTTCTTTATTTTTATATTTGTTCCAGAATCTAATTTCAAATTTCCCAGGCAGGGTATTTTGAATAAAAATAAATAAAATAAAATAAAATAAAATAAAATAATACAAAAATTCTAATGTATGGCTTTTTTTATGATTATACTTGTCCCATTTAAAAGTCTAAGAGTAGCAAATTTTGAATAAACTAAACTAAAATAAAATAAAATAAAACAAAAATTGTAATGTATAGCTTTTTATTTTTATACTCGTCCCATTTAAATGTCACATAGTGGTGAATTTTGAATAAAATAAAAAAAAAAAAAAAATTTAAATGTATAGCTTTTTATTTTTATACTTGTCCCAAAATCAGACTTTAAAATGTCCCAGAGTGGTGAATTTTGAATAAAATAAAATAAAATAAAATAAAATAAAATAAAATAAAATAAAATAAAATAAAATAAAATAAAATAAACAAAAAAAAAAAAAAATTCAAATGTATAGCTTTTTATTTTTATACTTGTCCCAAAATCAGACTTTAAATGTTCCAGGGTGGCAAATTTTGAATATAAAATATTCAATTTTATTTTATATTTGAAAATAAAATAAAATAAAATTCAAAATATTCAAATGTATAGCTTTTTATTATTACTCTTATCCTCAGACTTAGTCTTAAAATATGAAAATCCATCATAAAACTATGAAATGACATTTTTAATTCTACTAAACAAAGAATGAATAAAAAAGATAAAAAATAAACTTGAATATTTATTTCTTAACCAAATTTCAGCTGGTTTAATACAACTTCTACCATAATCAACAATTTTAGCCCTAAAAAGCTTCTTTTTTTTATTATCATACTTGCTCCCTAAGGTGTTACCAACATGATTAAAATCACCTTTGAACAACAATGAAGTATCTACTGATGCTTTTTTTAAGTGTGTTTAGAACACATAAAATGAAAGCTATGAAAGCTACAATTTTTTATTTAAAATGTTTTTAAAATGTCATTTGCACCAGAGAATGAATGATGAAGACAGACTGAAAATGACATTTGTTCATGATGGTTTCTGCAGTTTTACCCATGGATCTACATGGTGTGTGTGAAATATGTAAATTCTAAAAGAAATTCAAAGATTTTTTTTTTTCAGAATACAGATGTAGGGGAGCGCAGTGTGGAGTTTGTCATACTGCTGTGTGTTTAAGTGTGTGTTTGTTTGAGGGGTGACTGTGGGTCACTCTTGTGGACACAGGGTCAGGAGGTCACCCTAAATCACCGGATTCTGACAGATTCTTGTGAGATCTGCCTCCAGGGCGTCACCCTTCTCAGGGTTACGCTGAACGTTTAGAGGGTTCAGCAGCAGGGTCCTCTACAAACGCCAGCAAAGTCACTCTTAAATATCACACAAGCGCTCAAAGCTTTCAACAGGCTTGTCACGCAAGCACAACACAATCTCAGCGTTCCCACCGCACGTTAAGTGCAGAGGTGGTCTTGAATCATCCTCCAGGACAAACAAGGCCAATTTAAACCCACTCCCAGATGAGACTGCTGTCTACAGGCAGCTCCTCACCTCAAACACACACAATCTGCAGCAGCAAACCGACGTACAGATGTCTGCATACTGAATGGATCATATTCTACATTTTATTTGATCCACAGTGCTAGTGAAGATTTCTTGCACCAAAAACAGTCAGAAAGTTTTTCCATAACCTTTTACACCAAAACATACTCTCAAGGACGAGCAAACTATGACAGAAGATGTATTTTTCAAATAAATTATTCAGTTAAAATAAATAAATAAATAAATACAATAAAACAAAATAAAATAAAATAAAATAATAACATATATTTAATGTATAGAACATACTGTACACAAGCATTAGAAGAATATTAATAAAATATAAATAAATAAATAAATTAATTAATTAATTAAAATAAAAAAACAGTAAAATAAAATAAGTTAGTGCAGATTTTTTCCTTTAAGAACAAATAAAATAAAATAATATAAAATAATACAATAAAAATGTATAGATTTTATTATTACCCTGGTCATTAAAGACATTTTTTATGTCTGAACCTTATGCCCACAGCAATGTTTTGAAACCTCCATTTGAAACACAATTTAATAAAATAAAATAAAATAAAATAAAATATTTAATGTATACATTTTGTTATTACCCTGGTCCTAAACATACTGTACACAAGGATTTGAAGATTATGAGAAAAAAAAATAATAATAAAAAAATAAAATAAATAATAGATTATGTAGAGGAAATTGTGAGAGGAAAAATATTTTAATAAATAAATACATTAAAAAAAAAAACTTTTTTTTTTTATCATTCCTTTAAGAACAAAAATAAAATAAAATAAAATAAAATAATTAAAATAAATACCCTGGTCAATAAAGACATTTTCCACCCTATGTCTGAACCTTATGCCAACAACATACCCTACACAAAAATTTTCACATGAATTATTGCAGTAGGAAGAAATCTTAAAATAATAATAAAAAAAATAATACACTAAAATAAACATTAAATTAAAAAGCATAATATATATATATATTTTTTTTTTTAATAAAAATTACATTTTCAGTTAATTTTTTAATGAACTTGTAAAAATAGTTTCAGGTTCCACCTCAAGTGATTCAGAGGAGACGAGCTCAAATCTGGATGGTGAAGATGATGCAGCTGTCTTGGAAGTCAATGCTTTTCAAACATCTGCACAATACCAGATGCTACTGAACGTGTGTGTGTGATTTGTTGGATATTTCTGCTTCTGTGCGTCAGCACTTTCGAACATGTGGGCAATCATAATAAAAGTCTGAGTCTGAGTGTGTGTCTGGCATGGGATGAATTAAATGGACAGTGCTGGTTCTGCATTTCTAGAGACATCAAGATGATTGGATGGACAGATGGGAAGAAGAATAAAGAGAGAAAGAGAGAAAGTGACGTCCTACCTGCAGCAAAGAGACGTTGCTCAAACTCAACCGGAAGAGATGATTCCTACATCGAGAGAGAGAAGCTTTAGATTTGACAGACTTAGCTGGGCTTGTACTTCTGTGTTTGTGTGTGTGTGTGTGTGTGTGTGTGTGTTACCTGGCTCCAACTATCAGCTGGTTTCTGGTGAGGTCGAGTGCGAGCGGTGAATAGTCATTCACTCCAGGCAGAGAGAAAGAAGACAGCCACGGGGTCAAAGCTACGGCAGAAAAGAGCCACAGGTGACATTTAGACGGTTAGCTGTGAGCCAAAATGTTTGATCTGCCGTTTGACCAAAAATACAGTAAAAACAGTAAAAATGTGAAATATTTTTTACAACTCAAAATAACTGGTTTTCCATCTGAACATATTGCCAAAACTTAGCCAAAACTCTCCTCCTACAGCTTTAAAGCTACAACCACCAAACTCGGGTCAGACCTTCAGACTGGTCTGAAGTTAGTTGCTATATCTTTTCTAACTGATCCGACCTACAGTTTTCAAAAACCAGACTAACAAAACCATCTAAAATCCCATAGACTTTCACTGAGGGGGTGAAAACTTTTATACAAAGAGACCTATGGTGCATCTAAGCTGATTATTTCTATAGCAGAGATTAACAACTTCCTACTCAAAAACAGCTACAGGCTGGGAAACCTGATAAAAGACCAGCCAGAGTTAAACCAGCTATTTTCAGCTTAAACCAGCTAAGACTAGAAAACCAGCCTAGAATGGTTTTAGCTAGTTTTTACTGAATCAACTGGTTTTAGCTGGTTTAAACATGTTAATCATGCTAACAAAATGCTAGTAACTTGCTAATCATGCTAACAACATTCTAGTAACTGTTAATCATACTAATCATGCTAACAACATGTTAGTAATATGTTAAACATGCTAGAAACATGCTAGCGACATGCTAATAACATGTCTAGTAATATGCTAATCATGCCAGAAGCAATGTTAACAAATGCCAATCATGCTAGCATTATGCTAGTAACTTGATAATAATGCTAGCTACATTCTAGTAACTTGATAATCATGCTAACAACTGCTAGTAACTTGCTTAGTTAACTTGCTAATCATGCTAACAACTGCTAGTAACTTGTTAATCATGCTAACAACATTCTAGTAACTTTGTTAATTATACTAATCATGCTAACAACATGTTAGTGATACATTAAACATGCTAGAAACATGCTAGCGACATGCTAATTGTGCTAATAACATGCTAGTAATATGCTAATCATGCCAGAAGCAATGCTAACAAATGCCAATCATGCTAGCATTATACTAGTAACTTGATAATCATACTAGCAATATGCTAGTAACTTGCTAATCATGCTAACCTCATGCTAGTAACTTGATAATCATACTAGCAATATGCTAGTAACTTGCTAATCATGCTAACAACTGCTAGTAACTTGTTAATATGCAACATTCTAGTAACTTTGTTAATCATCATGCTAACAACTGTTAGTAACATTAAACATGCTAGAAACATGCTAGTCATGCTAACAACATGCTAGTAATATGCTAATCATGCCAGAAGCAATGCTAACAAATTCATGCTAGCATTATACTAGTAACTTGATAATCATACTAATCATGCTAACAACATGTTATGTAATAACTTTAAACATGCTAGAAACCTGCTAGTAACTTGAATCATGCTAACAACTGTGCTAATAACATGCTAGTAATATGCTAATCATGCTAGAAGCAATGCTAACAAATGCCAATCATGCTAGCATTATGCTAGTAACTTGCTAATCATACTAACAACTGCTAGTAACTTGCTTAGTTAACTTGCTAATCATGCTAAGAACTGCTAGTAACTTGCTAATCATGCTAGTAAAATTCTAGTAACTTGCTAACCACGATTGCAACATGATAATCATACTAGTAACATGCTAGTAACTTGCTAATCATGCTTGCAACAAGCTAGTAACATGATAATCATACTAGCAACATGCTAGTAACTTGCTAATCATGCTAGCAACATTCTAGTAACTTGTTAATCACATTAGCAACATGCTGGTAACATAATAATCAAACTAGCAACATGCTAGTAACAGGATAATCATACTACCAACATGCTAGTAACTTGCTAATCATGTTAACAATGTGCTAGTAACATGATAATCATGCTAGCAACATTATAGTAACTTGTTAATCACATTAGCAACATGCTGGTAACATAATAATCAAACTAGCAACATGCTAGTAACAGGATAATCATACTACCAACATGCTAGTAACTTGCTAATCATGCTAACAATGTGCTAGTAACATGATAATCTAGTAACATGATAATCATGCTGGTAACATAATAATCAAACTAGCAACATGCTAGTAACAGGATAATCATACTACCAACATGCTAGTAACTTGCTAATCATGCTAACAATGTGCTAGTAACATGATAATCATGCTAGCAACATGTCAATCATACTAGCAATATGCTAGTAATTTGCTAATCATGCTAGCAACATTCTAGTAACTTGCTAATCATGCTAACAACTGCAAGTAACTTGTTGATCATGTTAGTAACTTTCTAATCATGTTAACAACTGCTATTAACCAGTCATGCTAGTAACTTGTTAATTATGTTAGCAATATTCTAGTAAATGGTTGCTAATCATACTAGCAACATGCTAGTAACTTGCTAATCATGCTAACAACATGCTAGTAACATGACAATCATACTAACAACAAGCTAGTAACACGTTAACCATGCTAGAAACATGCTATCAACATGGTAATCATGCTAGCAACATGCCAGTAACATGTTAATCATGTTAGAAACATGCTTATAAGGTTATAAATATGTTAGTGCTTATAAGCTTATAACATGCTTATAAGGTTATAAATATGTTAGTAACTTGCTAATAAGGTTATAAACATGCTAGTAACTTGCTAATCATGCTAACAACATGCCAGTAACTAGCTAATCATGCTAAAATCTTGCTATTAACTTGCTAATCATGCTAACACCAGCTAGTAACATGCTAACAACATTGTAATCATGTAAGCAACGTGCTAAATCATGCAAGCAACATCAACTTTCATACTTTTACAACTGCTTCAAACTTTCAGGCTAGGCTTTCTCAAGCCAACTCAAAGTTTGTCCTCAAATTTACTCATCTAGTTTAAAATGTAATTTGTTCCTTTGATCAAAGCTGAATTTTCAGCATCTTTACTCCAATCCTCAGTGTCACATGATCCTTCAGAAATAATTCTAATATGCTGATTTGCTGCTCAAGAAACATTTCTGATTACTAAAAATGCTGAAATGTTGTGCTGCTTCATATTTTGATGCACAATAAATTTTTTCAAGATTAGTTGATGAATAAACTGTGAAACACTGCAAATATTTTTAGTTTGATTGATATATTTTAATGCATACTGGCTGAATAAAAGTATTCATTTCTTTTGGACAGTAGTGTATGATCAGATGTACGACAAGTTTCACAGCCCACCAACAACGTTAATGCATTCAGAGGCAGGAACAGCTGCCGGCAACCTGGTGAACTCCAGCCGTATGTGTGAAGATACTTAATATATGTTGTCCTGTTTAAGTTAAACAGCAACAGAGAAAGCGAGGGCTGGGAGTCCAAACCACACACGCTGGACCATTAATGAGGTGTGATGCTCACAAAACCAGGCGCCCAGTCACAATATCAGCCACAACACAACCCACATACAGAAAGACAGAGGGGAGGTGAAGGAATAGACAGCAAATTCTCATAAAACTTGTGAAACTTTAAATACAATCTTTGCAAAATTTGTTTTATGAGGGATGTGTTCATGGAATCATCTAAATAAATTACTTCTTTCAAAATAATAAACTGCATAACATCGTTTTAGTAATGTGTACTGCCAAATATTCTGACGTCAATAAACATCAGTGAAGACAACGCCACTGGCTATTTAGACACTTATTAAAGGTTATTTTAGAAAAACATACATAAAAAATGTCCTGTGACAGACTGAGACCACATTAACAACAAAATAAATCTGTCTGTCCATCTGAAGAACACTGTGAATTGCCAAAAGAAACATTTAGCCAATTAGAAAAACTCTACGCTATACGCAAATGTAATATAAATGAGATATAGTGTTAAAATGTATATGAAACCTATTAGAAATTGGAACTATTTTATATATTAAAATATATATCTAACTCACACAAATTATGCATGTGTAATACATTTTGGACATATGTGACATGTACGTGCATATCCATCCTACATGTTGATATCATTTAAGATTATCAGAATCAGAATCAGAATCAGAAAAGCTTTATTGCCAAGTATGCTTACGCACACAAGGAATTTGTTTTGGTGTCACAGGCTTCCAGTGCACAGAGACGACAACAACAACACAGAGAAAATAATATAAGTTGAGAATAAAAAAAATACACATATGTAAATATAAATAGACAAAAATTGCAATATAAGATTTAAGAAAATAAGTAAATTGTATATACAGTTGTGCTACAGATGATAGAAAAAGAACAGAATAGAATAGAGTAGAGTAGAGTAGAGTAGAGTAGAGTAGAATAGAATAGAATAGAATAGAATAGAATGAGATGTCGGGATGTACTGAGATGTAAGTGGTAACAAATAAAGGTTATTGCACATATTTTTATTGCACAATTGGGGGGGATCTGGAACATGTAACTGTTCATTAGGTATATTGCCCGAGGGAAGAAACTGTTCTTATGTCTGGCTGTCCTGGTATTTGTGGCTCTGTAGCGCCAACCAGATGGCAAAAGTTCGAAAAGGTACAAGATTACAAGATTATTATACACAGATTCTTTGCAGAAATATATAAAATATACACTGTCAGTCAAAAGTTTGGGTTTAGTAACATGTTTTGATGTTTTAATGTCACTTATGCTTACAAAGGCTGCATTTATTTAATAAAAATTAAGCAAAACTGTATTTTTGTGAAATATTATTACAATTTAAAATAATGTTTTTCTAATTTAATATACTTTAAATTATAATTTATGTGATGCAAAACAGAATTTTCAGCAGCCAGTCTTCCAGTCTTCAGTGTTACATTATCCTTCAGAAATCACTCTAATATGCTGATTTATTATAAATGTTGGAAACAGTTGCTGCTTAATATTTTGTTCGGAAACTGTCATACATTTTTTAAGGATTCTTTGATGAATAAAATGTAAAAAACAGCATTTATTCAAAACACAAATCTTTTCTAACAACTGAAGTCTTTACTATCACTTTTTATCAATTTAACACATTGTTGCTAAAAAAAAGTATTAATTTCTTTAAAAAAAACAAGGAAGAAAAAAATGACTAGCATAAACCTGTTAAACGGTATTGTATATTCTTACAAAAGATTTCTATTTCAAACAATTGCTGTTCTGTTAAACTTTCTATTCATCAAAGAATGCCAAAAAAAATGTATCATAGTTTCCAAAAAAAAATATTAGGCAGCACAACTGCTTTCAACACTGATAATAAATCAGCATATTAGAATGATTTATGATGCTGAAATGATGCTGAAAATTCAGCTTTGCATCACATAAATAAATTATGTTTTAAAGCATATTAAAATAGAAGACTGTTATTATAAACGGCAATAATATTTCATAATAATACAGTTTTTTTTCTGTATTCTCAATTAAATAAAATGCACCCTTGATGAGCATACCAAAAGTATTTTTTAAAAAATAATAAAAAAATTACAAATCTTACTGAACCCAAACTTATTAATGGCACTACATACTGTTGACACATATGGTTGCAAAATAATACCATGTAAAAATCATCTCACAGGTTAACATACGTGCAACAAATTTTACTATGGTGATTTTCTATACATTATAAACTTATAACATTACCTTCCAGGTAATATACGGTCTTCCCTTTTAGGCTTTTTTTCTCATTGTCAAACTGCACGATAGTGAGATCTGTAGCAAAAGACTGTGCAGCACTGACTATCTTTCATACCAGACAGTAAGACATCTTTGTTAAATGGACAGTACTCCTAAAAAATGAAAAATGTATAAATCTTTTTGTTCTAAACCCACATGACTTATTTCTTCTGTGGAACATAATAGAAGACATTTTGAACAATGTTTTAGCTTTCATTGCATTTTTTGTCCACATTACATTTTTAGCAGAAATGAGGAATAAAAAAGGCAATTCCATACAATGGAAGTCAATGGAGACCAAACTCTGAGCACCAACATTCTTCCAAATATCTTTTATGATGTTCTTACTGACTTCTAATTGTATGGAATCACCTGTTGTATTCTTCATTTCTGCTAAAAATAAAATGTGGACAAAAAAAACAAACAACAACTAAAAAAAAAAAAGAAAGTTAAAACATTCCACAACAGAACTCAATAGGAACCAAAACTATTTGGTTACCAGCACTGGAACAGACTTCGGTCAGTGTTCATGTCAGTTCAGGGCTGTAACTTTTTTTTAAACTTAAAAAATTTAGGAGCACAGTCAAAATTTCAGGAGCACCTTCTAACCAATAATCAAAAATCTGAACAAGAATTAGCCTTCCAATTACGAAGTGATATTTGACTCCTTAAAGTGATTTATAAATGAATTTCTAATTAAAACAACAGAATAAGAACAAGTAGAATTAGAATAAGTTAAAATGAAATCAGTATTAACAAAATTAATTTGTACTACAGAGGTGGCACAGAAGAACACAAAAGTGGCTTGTAGGTGAATTTTCATAAGGCTCAGGTGGCATGAGTGCAATCAAATTCATAAATTCATGTTGAGATTCAAGTTTTAAATATAAAATTTTGAATATAGAAATATTAAATGATTTAAATAACTGAAAAGATACTTTAAAAATGAAAGTAAAATTGCCAGTAGGTGGCGACAAGTCACTGATTTAATTACTGAATCATTCATTTGATTCGTTCGAACGACTGATTCATTCAGGAATAAAGCAAGTGACTGTCTTTATGAATGGGAAATTGAATCACTGACTCACTAAATTTGTTTAAAAACACTTTTTATTCTGCTGTGTTTTAATGGAGATGCGCAGCGGCTCGGTTGTGACTTGTTTCAAATTATTTTTGACAACGAAATAGAGCGAAATCAGGCAATAGTGTTATAGTCAGACAATGCAAGTCACTTAATATTAACTTCTTGTTTATTTAACTGTTGTATTAAATCAATATCTCATTTACATACTCCCTTAAAAATCATTAAAAGCTGTCACTCATCTTAGTTCATCATGATCTCACAAGTTCCATTATAATCAACGAAGCTCTCTACACTGCACAATGAATCTCTTATTAACACTCTCTCTACACTTTGTTTATGAAAGAATTCGTGAGATATGTCTGTGATGCATTCATTGCAAAAACATGTAGAAACCTTTGAAGCTCCCCTTGTTGCATATTGTGCAAACACAAATATGCTGATGGGGTCGGTCGCACTGGTGCTCCTAAATATTTTTTCACAGTTGCACGCAGTAGTTTTCAGTTGCAACTCGCAAATGCGACTGAAATGGTCGGACCGTAGAGCCCTGCAGTTGTGCAATCATCACTTAAGCTGATTTTGCCTTTTTATGAGCTTTCATGATTTCCAGAATTTGTCTTTTCTGATTATCATCAATGATTTCTAAACAAAATGTCTTTTCTGATTATTATCAAAGTTGGAAACAGCTTCATATTTTGATACACAACTGATTTTTTAATGTTTTCCAGGATTCTTTCCAAAAATGTGTCTAAGATAGCAAAATCATGGCCAAAATCATACTGTGTGAGCCAGTGGAAGTCAGCAGAACTAATGAAATTGCTTGCAACACCTTTAAAAAGTGTGACTTAAATCTCTAACATTTTTTTTAAACTGCAAAAAGAACACAGTGACTAATGATGAAATAATCAGACATTTCAGGAGCAGCTCAGCTGAAGAGAAGAAACATTGTGTAAGGAGCCCATTTAGTTATCCAAACAGTGCTGAAGCAAGCTTTGCTGTAAATCAGGGTCGTTATCACCCGAAAACAGACGACTACACCCTCACCGTCTCACATTAAAAAAATAAATGTTGCTGAATCTCTCTCTACAGGCAAAATCACTCTTGTAATGTCTTTAGTGTGCAGCAGTTTCTGCTACTATCGCAGGTCACTAACACCTATATAACACAGGACAATATAAACTCGCACAGAGTCGATTAGTTTGTGATATTAGAAACGGCAAGGCTGATCGTACACACAGCTGTGTTAACCTTTAACATCTGGCCAGCACATGATTAAAACTGTTAAACACGGACAGGTACCAATGAAAGGTTGCTGGCAGTTAACTAGTCTCTGATGAAAACACACCCTGGACCAGCAACAGGCCATTAATGGGCAGGCTGATGCATGCCACACACAAAAATGGCAAAAGTTTCTTAAAAAGACAGCTCTAATCAGCTTTACTGGCTTTAGGTCATTTTAATGAGTCAAAATACACAGTTTTTTAACAAATGAAGTTTGTTAGGTATATTACATGTCTGCAATGTCGCTGTAAAGCAAGTTGGCTAACTTAGTAGCCATCTTTCTATGTTTTCAAGGTTTGTCGAGGTAATAGGCTAGAAAAAAAAAATCTGACAAAAACATTAAATTCTTTAGCCCAAATCAAACTACTGTTCCAAAGCCTATAGGATTTTTTCATTTTCGTTCTTTTTTTTTACTTTTTTAAGTCTCTTCTGCTCATCAAGGCTGCATTTATTTGATGCAAAATGCAGAAAAAGCAGTAATATTCTAAAATATTATTACAAATTAAAATAACTGCTTTCTATTTGAATATATTTTAAAATGTAATGTATTCCTGTGATTTCAAAGCTGAATTTTTAGCACCACTACTCCAGTATTCAGTGTCACATGATCCTTCAGAAATCATTCTAACATGCTGATTTGCTGTTTAAGAAACATTTACTGTTATTATTATCATTATCATCAATATTTAAAACAGTTGAGTACATTTTTTCAGGATTCTTTGATGAATATAAAGATCCAAAGATCAGCATTTATCTGAAATAAAAAGCTTTTGTAACATTATACACTATACCATTCAAAAGCTTGGAGTTAGTGAAATTTTTTAGTTTTATTTTTTGGGAAAGAAATTTTAGAAATAAATGCTTTTATGTACTTTAAATTGATCAAAAGTGATGATAAAGACATTTATAATGTTACAAAAGATTTCCATTTAGAAATAACTGTTTACTACTCGAATAAATTTTAATATGCAATTCATTCCTTTGATCAAAGCTGAATTTTCAGCATCATTACTCCAGTCTTCAGTGTCACATGATCCTTCAGAATCATTCTTATATGCTGATTTGCTGCTCAAAAAACATTTCTGATTATTATCAAAGTTTTTTATGAACATTTTTATGAAAACACATATACTGTACATTTTTAAGGATTCTTTCATAAATAGAAAGTTCAACAGTACAGCATTTATTTAAAATGGAAATCTTTTGTAACATTATAAATGTCTTTACTGTCACTTTTGATTAATTTAATGCACCCCTACTGAATAAATATGGACTAGCTAATGTACATTTAAGAATAAAACGCAAGAGATGTGTTCTTCAAAAAGGCTCTTGTAACTGAAATTTACAGCCAACATAATGAGCAACGTGATTTTTCTCATTCATTATACTGCTTTTATCCTCTTGTCTCTGGATTCAGTTAGATGGTCTCTTCTGATCTAGCTGCAATGTGCACATTTGGCTATGTAAGACTCACAAGGAGTTTCTACTAGCTCTACCAATATTTCCAAGATGCTTAGGGAAAAAATGATTCAAAGGCTTATCGTTTTAACCTTTGGCTTCAAATGCGATGATGGAAAGGGCAAGAGAGAGCGCAGTATTTTACACCCACCTGTGTAGGAGGTAACGGGGTGCATTTTTCTCCGGCACTCTTCAGGCAGAGAGGGCGCAGACTCCGGGTCAGAGGTCGCTGGGAGTGATGGGGTCTGTGACGTGACGAGAGGCAGAGAGAGGAGGTGGAAGATGACAAGTCCAACGAAGGACAGCGGTCCGACCCGAAACGGGAATGCTGTCATGGTTACTGCAACAACCACTCCCGTATTCAGGAATGGTGAGAAAGTCCTAGAAGAGGAGAGATGAAAGAGTCTTCATTTGTTTTAAGGGAAATTGATTTTAATGGTAACTTTTAAACCTCAGTCAGACCTGTTGTGAATTATGGGGTTGTTAATTGATGTTTTGACAGCTGAAGTTGTGGTGAAAAACTACATTACCCATGATGCTACAAAGAAAATTTCACCAATCAGAGAGCTGCAGTGACCAAATCACAACAACAGATCTTGCAGTAAATGCCACAAATGACATAAACATAAGAGTTGGTTTCTCTACACTCTCAAAATACTTAAATATTTGTACATGTACACTACCAGTCAAAAGTTTTTTAAAGATTTTTAAAAAAAAAGATTTTTAATGTTTTTTTTAAAAAGTCTCTTCTGCTCTTCAAAGCTGAATTTTCAGCATCATTACTCCAGTCTTCAAGATCACATGATCCTTCAGAAATCATTTTAATATGCTGATTTGCTGTTCAAGAAACATTTTTTATTATTATTATTATTATGATTATGATTATTATCATCAATACTTAAAACAGTTGAGTACATTCTTTCAGGATACTTTGATGAATAGAAAGATCCAAAGATGATTATTTATCTGAAATAAAACGCCTTTGTAACATTATACACTATACCATTCAAAAGCTTGGAGTTAGTGATTTTTTTTTTTTTTGGGAAATAAATTTTAGACATTTATAATGTTACAAAATACAAATAGAAAACAGTTATTTTAAACAGTTAAAATATTTCAAAATTGTACTGTTTTTGCAGTACTTCAGATCAAATAAATGCAGGCTTGGGGAATAGAAGAGACTTCTTTAAAAAATATTAAAAATCTTACTGTTCAAAAACTTTTGACTGGTAGTGTATATGCATATTTTGCAGTACGTTTAAAAATACATTGCATATTAAGATATAATCAACAACTTGATTACTTGAACAATTTGATTATGTCATTCACAATGCTTCATGGGATTGTAGGTCTGTCCCTTAAAGTCTCAAAGCCTCAAGCCTCAAAGTCTTGTCTGTTTTTGCTTTTCTGCGTCAAATAAAAGTTTGTAATGTTGTGATTTACCTCATAGCTGGTTTGCTTAGTTCATAGCTTATAATGGTTTAACAAAGACTTTTTAAAAAATCTTTATGCGAAAAATTAATGACTTGCGTAACCAATCACTAAAAAAGAGGGCAGCCATTAATGCACTCTTATAAAAAACACCAAGTTATTAAAATAAAAAAAAGACTTGGTATATAGACTTTCTGAAGCTTAAATGCTTTGGTCCATTGTAACTGCTTGGAAAAGAGTGATCAATATAATTCTTCAAAATTTCCAGTAAAACAGGTTTGGAATTGAAAATGATGACAGATTGATGAATCTGAAAAATATACCAAAAACTGGAAGAACAGAAAGAAAACAGATGGACATCCAAACAATAAGCAAGCTAGACAGGCAGGTGAGCGGACAGATCGCAGAGAGACGGCTTCATCTTCTCCTGAAGAGTTAGATGGTGTAGGTCTTGCTGTTTCTAATCTAATTAACCTCCATCTCTCATCAGAGTAAACGACTGGACCTCTTCCAAGACCCGCAGCCGTTCAACATAATGTTATTCTAAAACATAACATTGATTTTGCTGTAATTGTCAGCCGGTGGACGATGAGGCAGCAGATCATTAAAAGTTTAATTATAAGTTGGAGAAGAGGTTTTGATATATTTTCAGCCTGTCATGGCAATCAATGGCTCTCTGTGATGACCTCCCTAGAGCTTAAAATGGTTCACCCAGTTCATTTTTCCATTAGGTGTTTGACAGCGCATCCGGATCAGGTAAACTCAACGTGCAAACACACATCTGAGATCTTACATAAGCTCAAAATATGTACATACACACGGCTTCACTTTCATACAAACCTTCCTGTTAGTCCTCGAGTAAACACACACACACACATGCACAAACACATGCTCAATCACACTTAAACATATACTTCCTGACGCGTCATAGAGAAACCACTGCAGCATCTGTCTTGGTTTTACACAAACACAAACACACACCATACACAGGCCACTTTGTAGAGAGGTGGTCTGATGTCCTGTGTCTGTAACTAAGTCCACCTTTTTCACATTTTTGTACTGATTCACTTAAACTTGATACCATATGATAGTATCAACTGGAAATACTCACATACTTTGATAAAGTCTTTTTTATGACAAGTCAGTCTACTCTGAGTCTTGGAAACACCCCCAAACAGCTATTTTTCATTTAGAATTAACTTAAAAGACTAACATTGTTAAAATGATGTCAAATATTAATAATATTGATGTCCTAATATCTTTAAAATGATGCTGTCAATTTTATAATAGCATTAATAAAATAAGTAAATCAGCTGATGCCTCTATCAAATATTTTATGTTACACTTTTTCATATAAATTTTGACAAGTGATCCTTGCGTATGTGCTAATAAGAGTAATTTCAGCAATTGAAATTACGCTAAAATTTAAATAAAATATAAATATTAAATAAAGTTGCCTTTTAAACTGCCAGATATAAGTTTAAACACAATTACTAAAACTGAAATAAAAATAAGGTGAAATTCAAATAAAAAAATAAAAAAGTGAAAAAAGTTAAACCTTACACTAAAATTAAAATGAAAACTGAAAAGCCACTTCAAGATATTACGGTTCTACTTGTTAACTATTACTATTAATGGAGCTGAAAAAGAAAAGAAAAGTGTCACAGCAAGGGGAAGGGTGTGTGTAAATTAAATCAAAATTATATTATTAGAAAGAAAAAAACAACAAGTAATACCTAAATATTCAAAATAAAATATTCTGGGAACATTTTAAGCTGAAACTAAAATCATACAGATCAAAAATGAGTTTTTTTGTACAATAAGATTTTTAATGTTTTTAAAGAAGTCTATTCTGCTTACCAAGTCTGCATTTATTTGGTCCAAAGTGTCAAAATTGTGAAATATTTTCACTATTTAAAATGTAATTTATTCCTGTGATTTCAAAGCTGAATTTTTAGAATCATTACTCCAGTCACATGATCCTTTAGAAAACATTCTAATATTCAGATTTGCTGTTCAAAAAACATTTATTATTGTTATTATGTTGAATTTTCAGAATTTTTTTCAGGTTTCTTGAATTGAAAGTTCAGAATAACAGCATTTATCTAAAATAGAAATCTTTTGTAACATTACAAATGTCTTTATCATCACTTTTGATCAATTTAAAGCATCCTTTCTAAAAATAATAATAATAATAATAATAAGTATTAATTTCTATAATTTATAATTCTCCAAGCTTTTGAATGGTATAGTGTATAATGTTCAAGGTCAAGCTTTTATTTCAAATAAATGCTGATCTTTGGATATTTCTATTCATCAAAGAATCCTGAAAAAATGTACTGAAATGTTTTTAATATTGATAATAATAATAATAATAATAAATGTTTCTTGAACAGCAAATCAGCATATTAGAATGATTTCTGACGGATCATGTGACACTGAAGACTGGAGTAATGATGCTGAAATATTAGCTTTAATCACAGAAATAAATGACATTAAAATATATTCAAATAGAAAGCAGTTATTTTAAATAGTAAAAATATTTCACAATATTAATACTTTTGCTGTATTTTGGATCTAATAAATGCAGGCTTGGTGAGCATTCACTAAACAGCAACACTGGCTCAACCAATGGCATGATTTGGTGGCGGGGTTATTAGTGGGTCAAACCATTAGCAGATAGGGGGAGTGTTTACAAAACCCTTTTGAAAACCGTACTTATTTTTACATTTCCACTTGATGACACTACTATCGGAGATGAAATTGCAATACACACAATGTGTAAACAAAATTCTCATAATCCAATTAATACGGAAAAACAGTTGCAACAAGGGAAAGTGGATGTGTAGAATTTTCTGAATGGTGCATATTTGAATTCTTTTGAAATGTGTCGAGTTTTCAGTGGAATTCTCTGGCAGCGGGTGCCGCATGCGTACTGTTGCTTTTATTCTTGGCTCCGGTAGCGTGACGCTGTGCGGCAGACACTTCATCGCCGACCATGTCTAATGCACCTCAATAGCAAAAGACCCTCAATCCCCCAAATCCCCCTTAATACCCTCCTCACTCCCACATTCACTCTATTCATGCCCACCTTCTCAGACTCATCAGAGGCCATAGAGATGGAGGGATGACGGAGAGAGAGATGGAGAACCATGAAAGCCAATGATGGCAGTGACAAATGCACCGAAGGGGAGGCCAGGGTCAGACAATGAGCAGACTAGGTGGGCCGCTGACGGCCCGTCTGGGACGATTCCTTTCGGGTTAATAGAGGAGATATGAAAGCACAGGATGAATAAATAAGGTCAAAGATGGATGACAGACACAAATGCACACAGATATCCTTGAGGTCAATACGGGTTAATAATGAGCTGACAGTTCTTCTAACTAGGTTAGACTATGAGTGCGAACAATTCAAACAATGTGTGTTAAAGTTACTCAAGCTTTCCAAGGACGTTTATGGGTACATCACAGGAGAACTTTAATTTTTTAGACTCCTCTCAAATGCTCATGTGCTGTTTCTACACAATATTGCGACATTGCTGGAGGTCACGCCTGGTTTAGAAACAGCTTGTTTCTTTCCAGTGCAAAATCCGGCAAAACAATCGTTGATTTACAAGAGCTTGAGATTATCAACTAAATGTTATTATATAATAGAGACTTTTCTCTTGTAAATACCTCCCAGTCATAACATAAATCTTGATTATGAGATAATCAGGATTAAACTGTTTCCTCTTTTGCTGTAAAAATGATTTTAAAAAAAGAAATCCTAAATGTGGCTTCACTTCTACTCAGGTTTTGTCTGGTCCATACAGATCAATGCATACTCTACCATTCAAAAGTCTGGTGCCAATAATTTTTTTTTAAAGAAATTAATACTTTTATTCAGCAAGGATGCATTAAAGTGATTAAAAGTCAAAGTAAAGACATAAAATGTTTCTTAAGCAGCAAGTCAGCATATTAGAATGATTTCTAAAGGATCGTGTGACACTTAAGATTGAAGTATGATGCTGAAAATTCAGCTTTGCATCAGAGGAATAAATTACATTTTGTAATATATTCACATAGAAAACAGTTATTTGAAATTACAAAAATATTTCACAATATTACCATTTTTACTGTATTTTTGATCAAATAAATGCAGCCTTGGTCAGCACAAATGAGTAAAACATTAAATCTTAAATGACCCTAAACTTTTTAGTAGTAATGTACCTCTAGATTAACATTGATATTTGACTCTAAAAGGATGTGGAAATTATGACATTAATTCTTCAAATTAAGTTGTAAGTTTTAGAAATAAAACGTTTGGTGAAAAACGTGTAAAAATAAACGTAAAACATAGTACAGCTTCTCTCTCATATAACAAAACTTTTCATCTCCCATTCTTGTAGATGCTTTCTACCTCAAATTCTCAATTTTTGTTCTCCTACATGTACGTTCTGTACCTTCAAAGTATCTCTTAAGTATCTGATAGGAAACCAAAATGACTGAACCACTTTCTCTCACACCAAAGCTCAGTAAAGCCCTGTGAAGCCCTGCACGGTGTCTGTGTAAAGGTTGTGACTTTGAGGGCAGGAGGTGTTTGGCGTCCTGCTGCTCTCTGCAGTAACACGCTGTCGTCTCGTCGGCTCAATCTAATCCAGACGGAGAGATTTAAAGACCTTTATGTGGATTTACAAACTGCACTGGCAGTTCCTGCCCGGGGCGCCCATGGTTCCCTCTAAAGCAGTGTCGCAACACAGAGCTCAGAGTTAATGACGTGGGCTAAAAATGACCATTATGGTGTTTGTGTGTGTGTCCTAAATGTGATTTATGTGCAAGAAAACACCAAATAATTTTAAAGCAATATTCCAGTCAATGCAACTTAAACTCTACTGACAGCAGGTTATTAATTACCACAGAAAATAATTGTGATTCTTTCAGTTTAGCAATAAAACTGTGTATACAGTAATGCATTTACAAATGCATTTTAACTTAATATATTTAATATATTTAACTTAACTTAATATATTTATGTACATATAAATACACACACATACAGTATATATTTTAATGTATATATTTTTATTGATATATTATATATTATTATACATAAAAATATATTTTTCTTAAATATATCCATGCATGTATGTGTATTTATATATACATGATAAATATACACAGTACACACACATATATTATGTAAACAAACACTTTCATTTTGGATGCGATTAATCACGATTAATAGTTGCACAGCACTAATTTTTAAATATTTTTATTTTGGCATTTTGTTTTGTGCCAAATTACATCCAAACTTTAATGTCATCGTGTACAACCAAAAAGCTTGGCCTTTTTACACAAAGAAATGCTTACTAAGGCGGCCTTTATTTGATCAAAAATAGAGTAAAAAAAAACTGTAATATTGTGAAATACTACTAAATTTTAAAAAACTGTTTTCTTTGTGAATATATTATTAAATGTAATTTACTCCGGTGATCAAAGCTGAATTTTCAGTTTTTTAATGTTTCTGAAAGAAGTCTCTTATGCTCACTAAGGCTGCATTTATTTGATTAAAAAATACAATAAAAACAGTAATATTGTGAAATATTTTTACAATTTCAAATAAATGTTTTCTATTTGAATATATTGTAAAATAAAATTTATTTCTGTGATGTAAAGCTGAATTTTCAGCATCATTACTCCAGTCTTCAGTGTCACATGATCATCATTCTAATATGCTGATTTGCTGCTTAAGAAACATTTCTGATTATTATCAGTGTTGAAAACAGTATGACAGATTAATATTTTTGTGAAAACTACCATAATTTTTTTGTTGTTGTTGTTTTAGGATTCTCTGATTAATAGAATTTGTATGAAACAGAAATCTTTTTTTACATTTTAAATGTCTTTACTGCCATTGTTTTATCTATTTAATGCATGTTTGCTAAATAAAAGTATTAATAAATCTTACTGACCCCTCACTTTTGAACCGTAGTATAACTGTCCACAAAGTACTGTTTAAATGGACCAAACTCTGTTAAAAATCAGTTATGCTGGTGATGAATAATAACTAGATGTGCATCTAAAATTCTCACTGTTACAAGTGCAATATAGATTTAAAAAACCTAAATGTAGAGCTTTATAGCAAACTAACACATATTTATGAAAGGATAAGTTCTTTAACTTAAACACAAGTTTTCATATTTGTTTTGAAACTCTTGCCCCACAGATTTTCACTGTAAGTGATGTAATGTAAACACAACATTAGTTTCCTCAAACTTAGGGTTGAGTCAAAAATGTTGTGATAATCAAAAGCAGACCACAGATGCTGTCCATAGAAGTTGTTGTACTGTAGTTGTTTTCAAACCAGAACATTTCTTCAACACTCTTAGATTATGCAAAGTATAAACAACTGAATTCCTTGGATATTAAGTTTCACGTGTAACAAGGTCAATAAGTGAGAGAGCAAATATGAAGGGCGTCGAAGGCAAATTCTTCCAAAAGCATGTTAGTGAAAGACAGCGAAACCTTGACTGACGGTGTAAACAGTCTGGAATAAACAAAGATTAATGCTAATCCACTGTAGATGATCTCAGATAAACATTGTCTCACTGTGGCACTGCTTTACAACCGCTGCAGCATCAGCACGCTGATACAGGGCCTTTATGGACCTATTCATCTTTAATTATCCTCTGTCAGGGAAAGAGCAAGAGGGAGGGAAGTTATAAAGAAAGACAAGAGAAGTGATAATGAGCAGCTGTGATTGCAGGAAGCGTTTCAAGATGAACTCAGAAAAGTCCAGACAGTTGGAGCCATCAGTTGAGACCAGATGTTACAGAAGAACAGAGCTGGTCACATTAACTGTCTAGTTGAGCACGAAAGTAGTTATATTAAGCTAGTTAAAGTACCTACGAAATCAAATGGACACTTTCCTGCACTGTGAGCGACTCATTGAAAAAATGTGTGTCTTCATAATCCTTCATTAAATATAATAACTTCTGCCTCTACTTTGGGTAACTTTAATTTAAAGTCAAAATGAAATCAAAATTGAACCCACTTACACTGTAAGAAAAAAAAACTCAAAAGATATTGGTAGTTTTCCTGGCAGCTGGTAAATTTACAGGCAATGCAATGTGTAATTCAGAAAGTACAGATACAGAGATTTGGCCCCATTTTTATGGACTTTTCTTTAAGAGACTTTCGAGTCTTACTGTCATTATTAAATCAATGTATGCAATTTCAAATCATATTTTTGTCTTGGAATCCTTTCATTAAAAATAACCAATAAAAACGTAAACTATTGGACAATATTAAGCAAGAGACAAATAGCCGTTTAGGGATTAGTACAGTACAGTACAGCCAATAATATTGCGTAAGAAAACTATCATCTGATAGTTTCTGAGCCTCAAAATTTGTTCTTTTAAAAGCATAACTGAAACTGAAATCGTAATGTAAGTCATCATGTTCCATTTGCATAGTGCATGCAATTTCCCTTGCTGTGACTTTTTTAAGTTACTCCAGTCACGTGATCCTTCAAAAATCATTCTAATATTCTGATTTGCTGCTCAAAAAACATTTATTATTATTATTATTACTATTATTATTATTATGTTGAAAACATCTGAGTAGAATTTTCACGTTTTTTGATAAATAGAAAGTTCAGAAGAACAGAATTTATCTGAAATAGAAGTCCTTTGTAACATTATAAATGTCTTTATCATCCATTTAAAGCATCCTTGCTAAATAACTTTTTATATCAGATAAACGCTAATCTTTGGATCTTTCTATTCATTAAAAATCTTGACAAAAAAAATTTACTCAGCTGTTTTAATATTGATAATAATGATAATAAATGTTTCTTGAACAGCAAATCAGCATATAAGAATGATTTCTGAAGAATCGGGAGTAATGAAACTGAAAATTCAGCTTTGATCACAGGAATAAATTACAATTTAAAATATATTCACATAGAAAGCAGTTAATTTAAATAGTAAAAATATTTCACAATATTACTGCTTTTGCTGTATTTTGGTTTAAATAAATGCAAGTTTTGTAAGCAGAAGAGACTTCTTTAAAAAAAAACAAACAAAAAAAAAAAAACATTAAAAATCTTACTGTCAAAAAATTTTGACTGGTAGTGTATATTTATAAACAATGAAGAATCATTTATAAATTATCATTAACCAAGATTAATAAATGCTTTAAAAAAAATAATAAAATATACGCTACAAACTACTAAAGTGTAAATACACCACACACAACCAAGTCTCTTAATCTCACTAAAGGTCTTTGCACACTGAATTTTTGTATACGTATTTTCCGTATTCATCAAAATTTGTCACGCACTTAACATCACAGTGGCTCTGAATTGTCAAAACACCTTTCAAAATGCTTGCTACGGGTGCAAAAAAATGCAGGAAGAGAAGGAAGAAAGTTTCAGAGTCAGTGTGTAAACGTGATTGACACAACGTATTTGTTTTTTAAGGTGTGAAAATTTCAGACTTAGTGTGCCAAGACCTTCAGTGTGCAAGGACCTTAAGGCAGCATTTCTTTGAAAAAAACTACAGGAAAAACAAATACCTATTTAGGGACTGCATTGCATGACAAAACTTGTCAAAATATCGCCTGAAGGGCCTCAATACTGGTCCTTTTAAAACGACTACAAGACCATGTTGTTTGTTGCCATGTTCTTGTAATCTATGTATCTACAGCCTCATTCATGAAATGCAAGCATAATTTTCAGTGTAAATCATCTGTAAAACCATTCTAGGGAAATTGTCACATTTCATTCACTGCAACAATTTTCAAAGAATGGTTTATGAATGATTTACAGAAAAAATCATTTTGTGTGCATTTCATGAATGAACTCTGGAGTCTGTGTTTACTCATGTAAAGCACTGTCAAAATGACAGAAAACAAGAAATTGCCTTTAAATGTGCACAGGATGAAGACGTTCCATCTTGCAGACGTGCTACACTTCATCATTTCCAGAGCGCATGTAATTTAAGCTAATTTTCCTAGCTAAAGCAAAAATACAAAAATACATCTCAACAAACATCGCCAACAGAGAACAAGTTTTTGCCCATGGGAGCCCGGCCACCCTCAATCCCCACCATTTCTCTAAACGCTGAAAGGGGTCACACAACCGAAACCTTTATCCCCTAAAAGAGACCCCGAATGAACTGTATTGCCATTCACGCAGCTGGAGGTCCGTGCTCTACCCTAGTTAGGGCACTAAGACGGGCCAGCAACCTCTGCCGCCAAAAGCCAACCTGAGCGTCCTGAGATAGATGTACGGAGAGACACATCCATTAAATTAGCAGTTGCACGGATATTTGTTGTATCTCTGAAAGTGTTCGCCTTTTCAGATGCGTCCTTGTTTGCTATTTTTTTCTCCTAAACCTTCCACTCCTTCACTGTCTCTGCGTGAAAGCCTTCTCTGTGCGAGCGGCCAACTATCTGTCAAAGCAGAGACTCTTTAGCACGTGAATGAAGTCCGTTGAGCTTTACGGGCGCTCTGAGCGAGCACGTGGTCATCCGCCAAAGCTGAGCACTTTCACTCAGCCCTGACCACGGACCCGACACCGGGCAGAATCTTAAACAGCACGGCAACAAGACCAGCCTTTTATTGTGTCCATCCTCACGCCATTCACGTTTCACTCATTCTCTCATTCTCCCTTTCTCTGTCTGTCTCTCTTTCTCTTTGTGTCACGGACAACGTCAGGTTTGTGACAGAAGCATCTGTCTCAGTGGAGTATTAATAATTTAATATATTCAAGTATATATTAAAAGAGAAAAAGTATGTTTAAATTAACATTATGAGCTTGAAACAAAGCTCACAGCTGTATATTTGCATATCTGTTTCTGAATCATTGCACATCGACGGCTGGCTTTGAATAATGGACAACATGCACTTAGATTCAAAGTTGCAGATCCATGAATTTTCATTATCATGGTTGTTTAGGTTTTCTGTTGGCAATTAATTTTTTGTATAAAATAAATCCAACAGCAAACCTATTTATATTTATAGCATTTCAGAGAGTTTTTCTATGAAAACTTTCTACATTAATTCATGTCAGTTAATGCAATAGTAAGTTTTGTCCAACAACGAACATTACTTTAACAGCATTTAATGAACATGGTTCATTTCTACATGATTTGAACACTTTAAATGAAATTTGAAACCAACTAACAAACAGATTTTATACAGTTTCGAATTAGTTCCACTAGATTTTCAAGTCAACTTTTTACCAACGAATGTTGTATAGGTTAACATTAAAAGAATTAATAAACAATATATATATATAAATTATCATTAACCAAAATTAATAAATGATGCAAAATTAATAATACATTTTCATAAACTGAAATTCATATAACTTCATATCATTCAAAAGTTTTAATGTTTTTGAAAGAAGTTTCTTATGCTCACCAAGGCTGCATTTATTTGAATTAAAAAGTAATTTTGTGAATTATTTTTATAATTTAAAATAAATGTTTACTATTTTAATATGATGTAAAATGTAAATCATTCCTGTGATCAAATCTGAATTTTCAGCATTATTACTCCAGTCTGCAGTGTCACATAATCCAGAAATCAAGATTGTTTTTGTTTTGTTGTTGTTGTTTATTTGATCAAAAATACAGTAAAATCAGTAATATTGTGAAATATTATTACAATTTAAAATAGCCATTTTCCATGTTGCTATATTGTAAAATTGTATTTATTCCTGTGATCAAAGCTGAATTTTCAGCATCATTAGTGTCACACGATTCTTTAGAAATCAAGAATTTTTTTTGTTTTGTTTTTTTTGTTGTTGTTGTTGTTGTTGTTGTTGTTTATTTGATTAAAAATACAGCAAAATTAGTAATATTGTGAAATATTATTACAACTTAAAATAGCCATTTTCCTTGTGGCTATATTGTAAAATGAAATTTATTCCTGTGATCAAAGCTGAATTTTCAGCATCATTGATCCAGTGTTCAGTGTTACATGATCCTTCAGAAATCATTCTAATATGCTGATTTGCTGCTCAAGAAACATTTCCAATATTATTAATGTTGAAAACAGTTGTGCTGCTTCATATTTTTGTGTAAACTGTGATACATTTTATTTTTCAGGAAATAACAGCATTTAATTGAAATAAAAATCTTTTATATCATTATAACTGTCTTTATGGTCACTTTTGATCAAAGTAATGTTAATTTATTTTCTTTAATATTCTTTAATATTTATATTAATATAATACATATTTCTCCATATCTGCAGTTCAATTTACTGTCAAGACAACAAAAAAATTAATATGATTTAAATGAAAATTAAATTGAATTAAAATGAGAATTAAGAGAGAAACAGAATGGGAACAAATGACCTGTCATGACATCAAAGACTAATTTAATTATATTGAAATAAAAAAAAAAACTAACCTAAAATCAGTTATGACAAATATACAGATCAAGGAGACAGAAATGACTAAATTAACTCCAATGACAACAAAAACAAATTAACTGAAAAGAAACTGAACTGAGAAGAAGATAGACAGACAGACAGACAGACAGACAGGCAGACACAAAAACAATCAAAATCCTGCAACACTATAGACAATATGGCTAAATTCTTGCATAGTAGCTCTGTCTATTCAGACAAACACAGACACACTTGAAGTGG
This sequence comes from Labeo rohita, assembly GCF_022985175.1. Classification (NCBI taxonomy): domain Eukaryota; kingdom Metazoa; phylum Chordata; class Actinopteri; order Cypriniformes; family Cyprinidae; genus Labeo; species Labeo rohita. The sequence continues at coordinate 3,610,034 of NC_066874.1, read as the reverse complement.
TCAGTCACACACACACACACACACACACACACACACAGGCCAGCGCCACAGGCTGAGAGAACAAAGAGAATTGGACACACAATGGGGGAGGTCTGGAGATGACGGCCAAACTGTTTATCAGAATACCTCAACAAAGACACGGAGAGAGGGAGGGGACAGAGAGAGAGAGGGAAGAGGGGATGGAGCGCGGAGAGAGAGGACGAAATTGGAAAAGATACGGGATGGACACGAGGGGAGGCAAAATTGCTCTCAGGACAAAAAGAAGAAGGGAAAGCACAGTGCAACAAGATGAAAAGACTCACAGGAAGTGGATAGTTTTGTCCACGGATGGACAGATGAGGACAGAAAGAGTGTACTTACCAGGAGGAAGGTGTCAGCAAGGGCTCATTCCAGAGGAGCGCATCCGATAGACTTCAGATCTGTTTAATGCAATCCTTACAGACAGAAAGAGAGAGAGAGAGAAAAATCATTTTAGTCAGCCTCTCGCGGACGGGCTGCGTCCTGAGGAAAGGGGGGAGATGAAGGGGCTTCGGTAATGTGTGCAGTGAAGCATTCAGCCCTGTGAAAAACAAACTGTTAACTTTCTCAATGGAGGGAGGCTGCTGGGGGCACGATGGTGGTGCACGAGAACGTGTGTGAGTGGGGCATGTGTGACGAGCTGACGCGGGGGGGCGAAAGGGTTAAAATTCCTCTAATTGTTCCCAAACTGAGGCTGGTGCACCTCAGATGCATGCAGCAGCCCCTGTGTTTCAGTACTGATGTTACCCTTAAAAGCATCTGACACAAAATAACAAAACAAGTGTGCTTTCTCTTCTCTACTGTTTTTCTTTAAAAATCCATTAATAATCACTACAAACTTGAAGCAAAAATGGTAAAAATCACACAGGTGTCAGCAGCAGTAACCACAGATTCACAAGTTTCACAAGTGTCATTTTTTGTCTTAATTTTAATCCTAATTAATATTGCAATATATACCATTCAAAAATTTGGGGTCACATTTTTTTTTATAATTTTCTTTTGCTCACCAATTTATTTTTATTGTATAACATACAATAAAAACAGTAAAATTGTGAAATATTATTACAATTTAAAATAACTGCTTTCTGTTTTAATATATTTTGAACTTTAATTTATTCCTATGATCAAAGTTGAATTTTCAACATCATTATTGAGTCTCACATGACCCTTCAGAAATCATTCTGATATGCTGATTTGATGCTCAAGAAACATTTCTGATTATTTTCAATGTTGAAAAAAGTTGTGCTTGTTGATATTTTTCTGGAAACTCATTCTCTGATAAATTAAAAGTTCAAACGAACAGAAATTTATTAGAAATAGAAATCTTTCGTAACCTTATAAATGTCTATACTGTCACTTTAATGCATCCTTGTTAAAAAAGTTGTTAAAAAATACAGTACAATCAGTAATATTGCGAAATATTATTACAATTTAAAATAGCCATTTTCCATGTGGCTATATTGTAAAATGTAATTTATTCCGGTGATAAAAGCTGAATTTTCAGCATCATTACTCCAGTCTGCAGTGTCACATAATCCTTCAGAAATCATTCTAACATGCTGATTTGATGCTCAAGAAACATTTCTGATTATTTTGTCACTTTAATGCATCCTTGATAAAAAAAAAAAAAAAAAAAAAAAAAAAAAAAAAAAAAAAAATCTTGTTAAAAAAGTTACTATGGTATGTTTAAATGTATTTTTATTATTTAAGATATTTAAGATCTTTATTTTAAATTCAATATCAATGTTAAAAACAGTTACTAATTTTTTTAAAAAAATAGAAACTGTGCTACATTTTTTTCAGGATTCTTTGATGACTAGAAAGTTCAAAGAAAGTTTTTTGTAAGTTTTTTTTTTTTTTTTTTATTAATAATAAATAATGTCTTTACTGTCTTCGTCACGTTTGATAATTTTAATGCATTCTTGATAAATAAAAACATTTTTTTCTGTCAAATGTAAAACCCTTCTGTAAACATTTGAGAGATGATGGAAATAAATTATTTAATTATTAAATTTTAAATCAAATTACTGTCTGAAATTGAAAGTTTGCATTGATTCAAAGAAATACAACAATGCCATTTTTGCTTCAGGAAAAAGTTTAAATGAGTGTAACGGGTTTAACAACACAGTCACAAAATCCGTCAGTCATCATAATATTCACAATCCTGCATTATTTTATGTGGTCAGCAAAATCGCTGTGAATATTTTGTGAACATTTAATTGGCCAGCCTTAATATGTTGATTTTAGATGTCATAATTACATAATCTGACTCAAATAAAAACATGTCTGTCAAGTACACGTATACAGTCCGTTCAAAGAGTTGTACTACTGTGCAGTTTAGTGTTGACTGAGTCAATAAAACACTGAAACTGTCTAAATATGACTTAAAACCTCAAAACAATATAACTAATTAAACATTGTTCACATTTCCATTAATGCCAAATTACAGATTCATCTACCCTGACTTAGCTCCACTGTTTTATCCCTTGAAACTTGTCAAAATGTCTGTAAAATGTTTTTCTAAATAAATACACTTTTTTTTCTTTAAAATAAATGCCATTTGGGTTGATATTTTGTTTTTAAAGCAGTGACATTCAGGTGTTTTTAAGTGTCCAAATAGTTTTTAGGGCCACTGTATATTCAAAATGAGCCCTTTGCTTACTCATTGGCTGAGAACAGCACGTTGAGAAGCAGTGGTCTAGTTTCTGTGGCAACAACACCCCTCCCCCCATGACATCCCATAATACAGCTGTAATTTTCCTTTCAATCAATTCAAATTTGACATTTCACAGTGAGAATAGGTGAAAAGAGATCAAGAAACATGTTCAATCCCCTCTGTCATTATTCCGTTTCCCTCCATCTCCAGGCCCCCGTCGCACACAAAAAACACAATACGCAACGGGGCGGTTGATTTCGAGTTCAACTTTTGTACGACTTTCTCTTGAGATCAATCAATTCACTCACTCATTCATCCATTCATTTGTGGCTCCATTCAACTGAGTCGCTTAATTCAGCAGACTGAAATTAGTTATTCATTCATTTATTCTCGGAGGTGAATGAGGGAAGGGATGATATTTTATGCAAGAGTTGGGCTAGATTCACAATGCAACAAGGTTTGCTAAGAGTCAAAAGATCTCTCGACTACACTGGGGAAAATTCAGTCAGTTTAATATGCTAAAAGCTCAAAATAAATATACAGCCAAAACACAGACGGATAGCAATACACTAATTATGTCTTAACCAACATGAATCTTCTGCTTTACTGACTTAACCAGCAAATCAACAAGCTTGAACAGAAAGACCATGATTTTTGTTGTTGGACAGCATGGCATTGCTCGTCCACCAGCTAAACCAGCCATAACCAGCACTAAACCAGTAGCCAACTAACTTAACTCTAAACCAAAATGAATTACCTCAAGACTGGCACTAACTAGCAAAACCACTCACCAAACTTCAAAATCAGCAAAATCACATTTGCTGATCAGCTTAACCTGTAAAAACCATCTGCTTTACTGATTTTGCCTAACCAGAATATTCTGACTATGCTGTTTTGCAGGAGGACAGCATGGTTTTGTTTGTCCTCTGGTTTGAGCAGCACTAACCAGCGGTAACTAGCAACAAACCAGTACAATTTAACCCTAAACCATAATGAACCAGTTACAGATTAACAGAACTACAGCACTAAGCAGCATAAACCACCCACCAAATTTCTAAAGCAGCAAAATCATATTAGGTGACCATCTTAACCAGCAAGAACCTTTTGCTTTACATATTTAAACAGAAAATCAACCAGCTTGACCAGCACTAACCAGGCACAAAACCACTACTACTTAACTTTAATCCAGAGTGCTGGTCCTCCAGCTTGACCAGCAATAACCAGTACTACTTAACCCTAAACAAGAATGAACAAGCTCCAGATTAGAACTAACCAGCATAAACCAGCCTCCATGCACCAAAATCACATTAGCTGACCAGCTGACCAGCTTAACCAGCGAAAACCCTGTGCTTTACTGATTTATCCAGAAAGTCAACCAGTTGACCAGCACTAACTGGCTATAACTAACACCAAACTAGTACTACTTAGCCCTAAATCAGAGTTGACTATCTCATGATTAGTACTAACCAGCAAAAAACAGCCATCACACACCAAAATCACATTACCTGACCAGTTTAACTAGTAAAGACCCTCTCCTTTACCGATTTAACCAAAAAGTCAACCAGCTTGACCAGCACTAACTGGCCATAACTAAAACCAAACTAGTACTACGTAGCCCTAAACCAGAATGAACTAGCTTATGATTATTACTAACAAGCATAAGCAGCTACCAGCTACCAAGCACCAAAAATCACATTAGCTGACCAGCTTAACCAGCAAGAACCCTCTGTTTTACTGATTTAACCAGAAAGTCAACTAGCTTGACCAGCACTAACTAGCCATAACTAACACAAAACCAGTACTATCTAACACTAAACCAGAATGAACCAGCTCATGATTAGTACTAACCAGCATAAACCAGCCATCAAGCACCAAAATCATATTACCTGACCAGCTTAATTAGTAAAAAAAAAAACATCTGCTTTACTGATTTAACCAGAACGTCAACCAGCTTGACCAGCAATAACTAGCCATAACTAACACCAAACTAGTACTACCTAACTCTTAACCAGAATAAACCAGCTCATGCATAGCACTAACCAGCATAAACCAGCCATCAAGCACCAAAATCACATTACCTCAACATCTTAACTAGTAAACACTCCACTTTACTGATTTAACCAGAAAGTCAAACAGCTTGGTGACGATGACCATGCTGTTTTGCTATTGGACAGCATGGTTTTGCACATCCTCCATTTTAACCAGCACTAACAAGTCATTACAAACACCAAACTAGTTCTACTCAACTAGGCCAGAATGAACCAGCTCCAGATTATCACTAACCAGCATAAACCAGTCACCAAACTAATAAACCAGTAATATTTTTACACCTTCTGCTTTAATGATTTAACCAGAAAATCAATCAGAGGAAGTTTGATGAGGAAGACCATGCTGTTTGCTGTACGACAGCATAACTTAGCTCATCCTCCAGCTTGGCCAGCACTGACCAGCCATAACTAGCAACAAACCAGTACTACTTACGTACCAGTTAAACCAAAATGAACCAATATTAACCAACCACCAAACTTCCAATCCAGCAAAATCACAACATCTTACCAACTTAACCACCAAGAACCTGTGCTTTACTAGCATCGCGGCCAACCATGAAGGTTTACCAGGTTTGTGTTTTGCTGGTGAACAACATGGCTAGGCTGGTTAGCACCAGTTAAACAAGCTTCAGACCAATACTGACAAGCCCAAATTAGCACCAATACAACACTAACAAGCATCAACCATTTCCAAAACGAAGCAGCATAAACCAGCCTGGACCTGCATGGAAATTCATATGAAAGAATATGAAACAAAGAAAATCAATAGAATAGAACAGAATAGAAACCACAATACATACAGAGTGACCAACTAATTTGTCATGAATAGGTTGTCATGAATCTTCATTCAGATGGCCTGATTTTGCATTGGAAACACCAATTTAATCACAAAGAAGAGGAATACTACTAAAACAAAAGAGTTCTACAGCATGTTAACGTTTAGTGTAGAGGTAGTCTGGTGTTAATTAGTCTTGGCTCCGCCCCTCACGGGTGTGTTCCCTCTCAAGGGGTTCACAATGAACATGTCATGTCTGAACAGATGCCAGTTCCATAAGTCATGCTAGAGCGCTGGATGAAGAAACACAAAACAGATTTAGCCAACATGATCTCACTGCGAAATACATGACTTATGCTGTAATCATCTCAAATCAGCACACATTTTTAGACACTTTATCCGTTCCACTCGCCATTTCTCTCACTGATTCAACTTAATTCTTCACAATCATTCTTTATAAACACAACCAGTATGCTGGAGATGTGCCATATTCTTCTCTGCAGGCACTGAATGTGGGTGTTTGTGATAGAAAGGCGGATTGAAATAGATGGGGAAATGAGGTAGAACTTTTGGAAAGCTAACTAACTCAAAATAAATTCAACATAAAAAGATTATTTCTGTCAAATATAAAGTCTCAGTGTTTGCGCACGCAGTATTTCAGGAACAAGAGTACAAAAGTCTTTTGGTATGTATTTTGGGTTATTTGAACTCATTTTATGTGCACCTCACAGTGCTGTCGGTTCATTTCTGAGCTCCTGTGGTCAATCGGATGGCTGCGATCACAGGGTGTCCGCAAGACACCACAGCATCAGGACACTAGTTAATTTAGTCCATCTTCTTTTTGATGTTTAAAAAAACCAAAAGATCTTTCACTCTCAAACTTGCATTGTGAGATTAAATGGAAAGTGCCAAAGAGATCAATAAAAAGTCATAATCTCAACATGCATTAATGCATTAACTTTCTGCATCATGCTATTTAAGAAACCATTCACTAATTACTATTTATTGTGGTATTTTCTAGTAAAAATGTCTAAACATCCATAAAACAAGAAAAATTTGCTTGTAAAATCCAAGGTACAAAACAGGTTTTCTAAACTGGAATCTGCAAATGAGGGAACTGCAGGGGTTAGTGAGCTATAATTTAAAGGGTCCTATTATGCTCTTTTACAAAGTCTTGATTTTGTTTTGGGGGTGTACTAGAACATGTTTTTTTATGCTTGGTGGTTTAAAAAACGCATTATTTTTAGCATAATTTACATTATTACAATACATTTCTCCCAGCCTAGCACAAAAGGCTCGATTAGATCTGGGTTTAATGAAGGCCTGCCTTCCGAAAAACAAAATGTGGTGTGATTGGTTAGCTGTCCCACTGCGTTGCAAATGGCGGACAACTTAGACGGTGTTTCAGTACTGCCACGCCCCTTGTCAAAGAAGCAAGTTCCGTGTACAACTGTTAGTGCAAGCAAGCTTAAAGTGATTCTTACATTTTAAATATGGATATTTTTCTTACAAAAACACATCAATTCACTACAGGAGGCCTTTATTGACCCCCCGGAGCCATGTGAGGCTCTTTTTATTAGGGATGGATGCATATTATTGGACTTGTTTTGGACCGATAAGGAGTAACACCCGTCTATGCTGTTCGAAAGCTTGGGAGAGCCAGGATAAACTTTAATATACCTCTGATTGCATTCATCTGAAAGAAGGAAGTCATATACACCTAGGATGCATGGAGGGTGAGTACATAATACGCTACAGTAGTGTTGGGTCCTATATCGTCAGCCTGCGAGATTGCCAATACATGATATTATCGTGCTAATGTATATAATTATTTACATACTTAGTTTCTACGTAGTTACGTAATTATTTACTTAGACTTGATGGCCAGTCATGGCCTGATGGTTAGAGAGTCGGGCTTGTAACCCGAAGGTCGCTGGTTCGATTCCCGCACCAGCAGGAATTGAAGGTGGGGATTGTGAAAAAACAGCGCTCAATACCTTCAATACCATGACTGAAGTGCCCTTGAGCAAGGCACTGAACCCCCAGTTGCTCCCCGGGTGCTGGAGCAATGGCTGCCCACTGCTCCGGGTGTGTGTGTGTGTGTGTGTGTGCATGTGTGTTCACTTCTCACTGCTGTGTGTGTGCACTCGTGATGGGTTAAATGCAGAGGACCAATTTCGACTATGGGTCACCATAGTTGACAGTACGTTGTCACTTTCACTTTTCAGCATAAGGCTAAAAGCAGCCTAACATTATTTTCTGCATTTAACATTAACATTAGTTTCTGCATTTTAAAAAACACTCACGTTATAAGTGAAGCTATCGACACTGTATGATAAATAAATCTCTTACCACACACGGAACCGGAGTAGATCGCGGCTTCTGCATGTGTTTCAGCCCCATGTACTGCACACGTTTGTGGCACGTTACTGCTCTGAAGCGACCACTCCAGTCAATGCTTGTGTTTATACCTGCCATGCTGCGGATATTCTAATGGACCGCGTTGTGACATCATTGCATATGGAAAACAAACGCTGTAGTCCAAAGGAGTCGTTCGCTGTAGTTCTTGAAAAGGGATTTTTTAAAAACTAAATATCTCTTTTTGGAGTGGACTTTGAGATCTGTAAATTTACACACCAAACTGACTAAAGTTCAAAAAGTGAAAATGCATAATAGCACCCCTTTAATAATAAAATTAATAATAAACATGTAAAATTACAATTTTAAAAATAAAAACTTCAAAAAAAATCTAAATAAAATAAGTCATACACTTTAGAATTGTGAATTAAATATGTTAAAGTGCAAGTTGTTAAATTGTTGAAATATAATTTAAAATTACAGATGCTCAGATTTCAATATTTTTACATTAAATGTGTTTGCCTTGCAAAATGTTTAGGAATCACTGGTATAAAATGTAATGTTAATTTACATTTTACTAAATTTCATAACCCAACAAAAAAAGTAGCTACAAAAATAAACTTGACCAAAACACAAAATTCAGTAGAAAATAGTGCATTTATTTTATAGCTCTACAATCATACTGTACACCAATGATCATTTTGCATCTATCTTTATTTCCCCTAAGGACAAACCTCACAAATAAAGTTGATACGTAAATATACCGTAACTGTGAACTCCCTCAAGTTTCCTGAGCTGTGAAAGAGCAACTGCTGAGCAATGAAATCCTCCTCTGAGAACGAGCATAACAAAAACAGGAGGTGAGAGAGAATGATTTAGAGATTTCCTCAAGCCTCAGGTGGGATTCAGTCAGGTTTGAGCGCTCCGCCAGAGAGGAAAAAAACTCTCCTGAGACACAGAGATGTTCATACAATAACTACACTGCCTATCATTCCTCAGAGATGGAGAGAAAGAGACAGAGGGGAGAGAGAAAAAAGGTAAAAGAAAATAACAAGAATAAAAATTGCCCCACTGGAGAAAAAGTAGCAAGTGATCTCTTCACGAAAGTATTAATAAAGCAGATTAAATCCAAACAGAAAAAAAGAGAAATGGGCAGACAGACAGCCAGAAAAAATAACATAATTAACTTTAAAAACATAATTTAATTTACATAGTTGTGGCGTCATGCATAGTTTATATTTTCCACTCGACTGTAGCTCTTAAATCCCATTTATACTTCCAGATATTCAAAATTTAGTTAAAAAGCCTTTGTATTTTTTTAAATAGTGGATTAAAATTTATTTATTTTTTAATTAACTATTATTTTTAATTTTGGAATTTTTTCATTTAATCCAAATTGACATTCAATCAACAGATTAATTGTCAAAATTGTATTTTAGTTTATTCTCATCTAATAGCATGCCTCCTATCCAATGAATCACAATATGCTTTGTTTTTTGTTACTTTAGTTTTTAAATAAAAGCCTCAGCTTTCAAATTTTGGCAATTTTATTATTTAATTATTTAATTTTTACATTTTGATTGACATTAATAAAACAGCTTGCAAACAGTGTCATGGAACGCTAAATTTATCTCAGAAAAACCATTCAATGTCCATAAACTTGAGAGTTAGCTAGATAAATGAGCATTTTTCTAAATATATACATTATATTACATATTCATGATATTTTTTTACTTAAAGGAGAAGTTCACTTCCAAAACAACAATTTACAAATAATTTACTCACCCCCTTGTCATCCAAGATGTTCATGTCTTTCTGTCTTCAGTCGTGAAGAAATTATGGTTTTTGAGAAAACACTTTTCAGGATTTTTCTTCATATAATGGACTTCAATTGTGCCCCCGATTTTGAACGTCCGAAATGTCATTTAAATGCAGCTTCAACGGGCTCTAAACGATCCCAGCCGAGGGAATTCATTTTGAACGAATCTTTAAAGTGACTCACGAAGAACGAGTCGTCTCGGGGAGTGATTCGTTCAGTCGCACATGCGCAACATCCTATTAGGTTCTGTACTGGAATTAGTTCACCTGTTTCGAGTCTTCGGGTTTTTCGAGTCGTTCGTTCATCTTATGGGGCTGTCACGTGACACTGATTTTGCTCAAATTAATGGAATGACTCAAAAAAAGATTTGTTCATTTTGCTGAACGAGACTCAAAGGTCCGAGTCGGTAAAATGATCTGAACTTCCCATCACTACTACGAATCATGTCTAAGTTCATCGTCTTTGTACTCCGGCTCAAAAAGGTAGAGTATGGCAAAAAACTCCATGTTATTTTCTCCTACAACTTCAGAATCGTCCTACACGTTGTACCTTTTTGTTTGTAAACAGCATTTGACTTACTTGCACTTTCTTAGTCTTTGCATGTTCGCATTGTAAACACTGGGTCTGTAGATCCGCCTACGTTCCGTGTGACATTTCAACATGATTCAATAGTATGTCATGAACGTGCATGTCAGAACCTGTGCTACAGGAGCTTTTGTGCTTAAAAAGTATACAAATTTTTATTTTTCGAAAAAAAAAATGACAGATAGTTTCGCTAGATAAGACCCTTTTTCCTTGGCTGGGATCATTTAGGGTCCTTTGAAGTTGCTTTTAAACTACAATTTGGAAATTCAAAATCGGGGTCACAATTGAAGTCCATTATATGAAGAAAAATCCTGAAATGCTTTCCTTAAAAACCACAATTTCTTTACGACTGAAGACAAAAAGACATGAACATCTTGGATGACAAGGGGGTGAGTAAATAATTTGTAAAGTGTTGTTTTGGAAGTGGACTTCTCCTTTAAACTGTACTTCAATATTTAACGCATGTTTGAATAAATCCATCATGAAAACAACTTTTTCTGACAGCCACTGTTTAAATGTTTATATTTCAAAAAACTAATTGGAGTAGAAACATAATTATACCATTGAAAAGTTGTTACTAGTTAAGTTATTTTATAAAAATTGCCAGATTTGTATATAAATCAGCTGTAATGTACCAGCTAACAGTGTTACAGTGTTAGTTGAGATTTTTTTCCTTAAGAAAAACTAACATGCACTCTTCTTAATATACAGTATATCCAAATTAATCGATATTGAACTGAATAAATGCAGAAATGAATCAAACTGAATCATGAAACTTGTGCCAATGCCCTGCTTTAATCATTAGTTGTAGCTCTGCACTAATGTTCCTGCATGACTTACAGCAACTAAGTGACAGAATGAAATGTCAGTCCTGAAACCAGATGGCTGATGGGAGGAAAGATCACAAGGCCCAGCCTGACCTGTCGGACACAACAAACACGACAGCAATTACCCGCACGCATAGATCACATCCCACATCTCAGGAGGAAGTCAACGGCCCCTTCAAGGGTCCGTCCGAGCACGAGAGACTAATAGCTCTGCTGTTCTGACATTTTCTTAACCTTTAAAGCCATCAGCGAGAGCGCCATTCATCTTCCTTTGCAACGCTCCAAAAACAGACAAAACAGTGGGACGCCCCAGCAGAAAGAGTTATGTTAAACCAATTTCAGTAGGATTGAGACAAATGCGGACTGGGAAGGTGAACGTGCGGTGAAGGGAAAGCACAAGAACATCGGGTGTGCAGATACTATTCATTGAGAGCGATTTGCGGTACACTAATAGTAGGGACCGTCCCTCTCCTGGGACGAAGCAGGGTTAAGTGCCTCAATCAAGAGCACTGTGATTGCTGGAGATCTCAGAAACTCTAGTGCATGGGTCACACGACCTGGGATCGAACTTACGACTTTTGGGACCGGCTATTTGGACGTCATGAATGCAGCGCTGTTTTTCCTCCCTTGTGAAAACAGATGCAGAGTTTTCCTGCCCTCGTTCATGAAATCACTCACACTAAACTTACTGTTCCTATGCACATAGGAAACTTTATGTCACATTTGGAAGGGGGGGAAATATGGCCTTGTGTACAACTTTTGACAGGTCACTGCCTGGAAGTATGATTCACATCTTATTTAAAACAACAGTTCACCCAAAGTGAAAGTTCTGTCATTGTTTACACACCCTCATGTCGTCCAAAGTCTATAAGACTTTCACTGAATGCTAGGAGGTGCTCTGAAGAACATACAATGAAACCACAATGTGATCTGTCAACCTCCACAAAGGACAGAAAAGCACAAAAGTAGTTCATATGACTTAAACACAATATTGCACATCTTTTGAAACAGATTCTATATACACAACAGACTGAACCGTAAACTTTATGTGGACAAGACATGCAAGATTTGACATTTGATGTCAAAACACAAAGATTCTCACATGTGGTCAGTTATATTACAGATAACTAAAACTAAAACCATAAAATATTTGAAATAAAATAATAAACATTAACTGAAATTTCTCATTTTAATTTAGTTTGACTTGATGTACTAAAATAATTTAAACTAAAACTGTAATAGAAATGCATAAAATATATAATGCATACACTACCAGTCACTACCATGTTTATTGTTTTTAAAAGAAGTCTCTTCTGCTCACTAAGCCTGCATTTATTTTATCCAAAATGCAGCAAAAGCAGTAATATTATGAAATATTTTTACTACTTAAAATAACGGCTTTCTTTTTTAATATATTTTAAAATGTAATTTATTCCTGTGATCAAAGCTGAATTTTCAGCATCATTACTCCAGTCTTCAAAGTCACATGATCCTTCAGAAATGATTCTAATATGCTGATTTGCTGTTCCAGAGACATTTATTATCATTATTCTTCTTATTATTATTTACAACAGTTAATATTTAAAACAGTTCAGGAAAGAAATTATAGTAATTAATACTTTTATTTAGCAAGGATGTTTTAAACTGATCAAAAGTGATGATGAAGATATTTATAATGTTACAAAAGATTTCTATTTCAGATAAATGCTGTTCGTCTGAACTTTATATTTATCAAAGAAACCTGAAAAAACTTCTACTCAGCTGTTTTCAACAACATAATAATAATAATAATAATAATAATAATAATGTTACAATTTTAGTTTCAGAGATACTAATATAATTGTATATATTATTTATATTTTGAAGTTCTTTTATTTTTAATAAAATGTTCAAAAAATGGTTAGGTTAGTTTGAACAATTTTGTTATATGTTTTTATTATTTTTCTTTTTATTTAAAATATATACACTACCAGTCAACAGTAAGATTTTTGTTGACTGTTTTTTAACTCACCAAGCTTGCATTTATTTGATCTAAAGTACAACAAAAACAGTAAAATGCAGAAAAAAATCTGAAATATTTTTATTATTTAAAATAACTGTTTTCTATCTGAATATATTTTTAAATGTAATTTATTCCTGTAACTTCAAAGCTGAATTTTTAGCATTATTATTCCAGTCACATGACCCTTCAGAAATCATTCTAATATCCTGATTTGCTCCTCAAAAAAGTCAATATTATGAGGCCAGAATGTTCATTTTAAGGTATTCATTTAAATCAGAGAACACTTTCATACAGCATGTTCATTGTTTAAGAAAACCTTTGTTAAAATCATATAGTCTATAATTATTTTACCTTGCTAGAAAACGTCATAATTCATCTATGTGGCTTCATCTTTAAACCAACACCATAGTGTCAAACAACCTGTGAATTAACTTGGGAATACCGACGTCAAAAGTGTGAATCTCGACCACAGAGTCGTATGTTTCACTGCAATTCACACTTTGACAGCAGTCGATGACATCCATAAGGAATGCATTAAACACATTCACAGGTAAATCTATACCTCACTGACAGTGCAAAACACACAAATATAACACCAGGGCATTTGGGTTGGTTGCCAGAAGTTGTTTTGAATGCTTGTTAGCATATTTCTAGATGGCTGCTAGTGTGTTTATGATTATGATACTGAATAATATGAAAACAAATACCAGTTTGCATTATCAAGCAGCATAACGAATTGTGTTTATGTGGCTAAAATAACAGGAGGTGAATGACACCGGAAGCCCCACACATTCAAGTTAAAAATGGCCACAACACACAATTTTTAATACAACAATGAAAGTGAACAGGCCATAAGTCAGATGAGTTGAAGTGTCCATCCATTCGGGATAAGTTCAAGGAGAAGTCCACTTCCAGAACAACAATTTACAGATAATGTACTCACCCCCTTGTCATCCAAGATGTTCATGTCTTTCTTTCTTCAGTCGTAAAGAAATTATGTTTTTTGAGGAAAACATTTCGGCATTTTTCTCCATATAATGGACTGATATGGTGCCCCGAGTTTAAACTTCCAAAATACAGTTTAAATGTGTCTTCAAACGATCCCAAATGCAGTCGTAAACAATCCCAGCCGAGGAAGAAGGGTCTTATCTAGCAAAACGATTGGTTATTTTCATTAAAAAATAAAATTTTAATACTTTTTAATCTCAAACACTCATCTTGTCTTACTCTCCCTGAACTCTGTGTATTCTTCTTCAAGACAGTTAGGGTATGTCGAAAAACTACATCGTACATCGCTGCAGAAGTTCCGACCCAGTCTTTTGCAAAGTGAAGATCAAACACCCTAAACAAAAAAGGTAAAACAGCGATATAGGACAATTTTGAAGTTAAGGCAGAACATAAGATGTACGTTTTTTGACATACCCTAACTATGAAAAGTAAGACAAGACGAGTGTTTGACATTAAAAAGTATATAAATTGTATTATTTTTATAAAAAATATCCCTTCTTCCTCAGCTGGGATCATTTACAACCGCATTTGGGATCGTTTGAAGCCGCATTTAAACTGTATTTTGGAAGTTCAAACTCAGGGCACCATACCAGTCCATTATATGGAGAAAAAATCCTGAAATGTTTTCCTCAAAAAACATAATTTCTTTACGGCTGAAGAAATAAAGACATGAACATCTTGGATGCAAGGGGGTGAGTACATTATCTGTAAATTGTTGTTCTGGTAGTGGACTTCTTCATTAAGCATTTAGAGCTGAGTTTTAAGTTGAGGGGTTTGTTCAGACTCGGCCATTAATAATTATCTATAATGCTCTAAAATAAAAATATATTATGAACAGAAAAAAATTATATATTCTCATTTAATGTAAAGTGCAATTAAGCAGTAGTGTTATTTTAGTACCGAGGTACTATTATTGTTTTCATTACTATTTTGAATTTTATTTTATTTTTTTCTGTTTTCATTTTATTTTAGTCACTCATTTTAATGTTTTTTGTCATTTTTATTAGTTTTTGTGTTTTTATATATTATGGTTATATGCATATATATAGATTTCATTCATTGCTTTAGTTTTAGTTATTTTAGTACTTCACGTCAAACTCAACAAAAAGTTAGTGAGGTTTTTTTTTTTCAGTTATTTTATTTCAAGTAACCACAATGTTTTAATGGTTTTAGTTTTAGACAACTATAATAACCTTGATAGGCAGTGAGAAAAATTATTTTTAAAGCAGCTTTAAATAAATGTTTATAAAATACTGTACAGAAAACATAATTTATACTTAAAGAGTCAAAAATATGCATGTGGAAAGTGCAAACAGCAAGCTTGTACCCCCAAATTTAATATGCTTATTTAAGTTTCCATTAGTAGAGGTTTGTCAAGCTGTGGCATAAAAACCTCTGCACTAATCAGATGGACAGATAGGAAAAAAGCAAGTTATCGTGCCTTATAAAAACACTTTCTTCTTAAAAAGACCTGCTTGTTTGACTAACCCATTCTGGAGGTGCACAGACCCTCTAGGGGTGAGAGACCCCCCTTAAAACACAACACACCCCACTGCGGACAGAGGCATCAATGCCTCTCTTGTGCCTGACAGAGCACGTCACTGTGCGGCCCGGCCTTGGGAACAGCAATATTTGCTTTAATATTTAAAACATTTAGCTTGACCCATTTTACACAAGCTTGGCTGTGTTGTCCTCCAGCCCCTCGGGGCTCGCCGCACAGCTTCTATGCTTTACTACAATCAGCTTCCACAAACAGCCCCTAACATGGCTCCTCCAGCCCAATTCATCCATTCACCATCCCAACATGAGGCAGCCGACATGGAAAACCCGCAGTTGCTCATCACAGGTGTTGGTCTCCACCCAGTTTTTCCCTCATCTATCTTTTCTCCACTTCCTGACCACAAGCAACACAGGCTGAAGTGGAGAACAGTAGCGCTAGTATAGGATGATGTGTTTTCGGTCTAACCTGAGGTTTAGCGCTGCACCAGTGGTTTAGATTACTGTAAATGGGTGCTGAGGTTTAAGCTGAGGTTTCTGGTTGGAAGGAAGACGGGCAGGTGAGGAGGAAAAGCAAGCGAGAGAAGTCAGATTAGACAATATATATTCATTCTACATTACTATTTTCCACATTGAAGTCGTCAAAACCTTTATTTTGCGACTAGGAGCTGATAAAATAAAATGAAAAATGCTTCAACAACTAAACATCACCAAAACAAAACATTTATTAATACATTGTTCCACTAATATTAAATTAACCCTATCAAATAAAAATTAGCAGAAGAAAATAGTATAGACTACTTAAGTATAATGCATATCTTTTTGTGCATTAAAACATAATAAAACAAAATGCAATGCATTTAAGTGCATAATAAAACATAATGCAATGCAATACAATTAGGATTAAGAGATGAAGCATATATTAACATGGTTTTTCAAAAAAAAAAACAAAAAAAAACAAACGCATGGTCAATCAAGTACACTTAAGTTGCTTCAGTACAGTAAGTGTTCATCCTGAAATATTACTAACAACATAAAAGTTATTCTTATTTAAGAAGGTTTAAATCCCACACTAATGCACTCATTTATCCTTTCCTCATTTTTAGAGCTTGACAGCCACTAAAAAGTCTTGCATTTTAAATCACATTTTCCCAAACGTATTTTGTCTTGTTCTAGGCAGGCATTTTCACTTGTTTAAAGCATAAACCTCACTAAATGGTGGAATTACAGCAATTATTTCCATTGTAATCAGCAAAAATTGCTATTTCTAGGAGCAGGGTCTAATTTGGTTCTATTTTCACTGACTTGATTAACATGACCTCAAAGCAGCGGTGAACTTGACCTTTACTGTGGCAGCTTCACTTAAACCCAATCATGCACTTAACATTAAGGGTAAAATACCTGCTGGTATGTTACACACACACACACACACACACACAACAACAACAACTGCTAAGTGCAGAGACAATTCTAATAAAACTCAAAAATATGATCCAATCCTTCTACTGTATGAATAAAAACAATACTTTTGTTTTTGTAAACACATTTATATTGTGGCACAATTTATATTTGTCTACAAAAAAGATTTCAAGCATTTAGGCATAAGTTTTTAAATCTAAATGTCTTTAAGATCATTAAAAACACAAATTCAGTCAGGTTAGTCCAAATGTAAGTGCACGGTAGCTGTTTCTTCAAGTTTCTTGATATAGAATTAATAATTGCACATCCACCTGAACAATTTAACGAATAATACGTTCTGATTGCCCTGATCACATGTTTTATTCTATTTCGAGTCCCTGCATAATCTCTACATTGTTCCAAATGAAAATTTACCAAGGCATTCATGCATAATTTTCCATATGCATACGTAGGAGGCATATTAATTACCTTTATAAGCTTTAATGTATATTAAAACAACACTGAGAAATGATTATGTTCAGGATAAATTCATTTTAGAAGCAACAGTTGAGGAAATGTATTAAAACATCTTTTAAGAGAATGTATTTTGATAAATATATTTAACAAAACAAGGTTTCTTAAGTGATATTTCAGCTATTCTACATACAGTAACAAGGAAATGTTACCAGAAGTACATAATGCTGCAACCATGGCAAAAAAAAAGCATATCATAAAATAAAAGACAATATTCCTATAGCTCTGTGTGAAGAAAAGACAGAAATTTGAGGTGTTTCTGAGTAGAAATTATACTTACACAGAGCTTTTTTCATAATATTTGGAGCATGATAGCCCCAAAAGCACCAAACGCACATTCCTGTAAGGAAAATATCACCAACCAAATGTTTCCCTGCGCTTCTGATAAAACAGCTTCCACAGACGTGCTCCTTAAAAACCCTGAGGACAGCTTTCTAACACTTGAGTCTTTATCAGACATTTTTCATTTATGCCGGGAGAACTTTACATTTATCAAATGTATGACTGTAGGACACATAAAAAATGCTGAACTTCATGCTGCAAGAGATGAGCACAGCACTACACGCCCATGCATCTTCAAAATGACTTATTTGGTCTGAATCAAAACATGATGATATATCTTACACCATGTCTGGATGCATGTGGCATATTCTACATTATCTACACTGCATGCTCTCGGTGTGATTATGTCCCCACAGCTTTTTTTAAGAAGATTTTTTTTCATCAAGGATGCATTTAAGTGACAGTAAAGACATTTATGATGTTACAAAAGCTTTCTACTTCTAATCAGTGCTGTTCTTTTAAACTTTCTATTCATCAGAGAATCCATAAATATATCAACCAGCACAGCTGTTTAACATTGGTAATAATCAAATGTTTCTTGAGCAGCAAATCAGCATATTAGAATGATTTCTGAAGCATCATGTGACACTGAAGACTGGAGTAATGATGCTGAAAATTCAGCTTTGCATCACAGGAATAAATTACATTTGATAATATATTCACATAGAAAACAGTTATTTTAAATTGCAATAATATTTTAAAATATTATTATATTTTTGATTAAAGGAGAACTCCACGTCCAGAACAACAATTCACAAATTAATTTGCTCACGCCCTTGTCATCCACGATGTTCATGTCTTTCTGTCTTCAGTCATAAAAAAAATGATGGTTTTTGAGGAAAGCATTTCAGGATTTTTCACCATATAATGGACTTCATTGGTGCCCCGATTTTGAACTTCCAAAATGTAGTTTAAATGCAGCTTCAAAGGACTCTAAACGATCCCAGCCAATGAAGAAGGGGCTTGGTAATTTTTTCGGAAAATAAAAATTTGTATACTTTTTAACCACAAAAGCTTGTGTAGCACAGGCTCTGGGATGCACGTTCACGTACTATTGAATCACGCAGAACGTAGGCGGAACACAGACCCAGTGTTTACAAAGCGAATGTGCAAAGACTAAGAACGTGCAAGTAAGTCAACGCTGTTTACAAACCAAAAGGTACAACGATGTTGGATGATTCTGAAGTTGTAAGAGAAAGTAACATGGAGTTTTTCGACATACTCTACCTTTTTGAGCCGGAGTACACAGACGATGAACTTGTGGTGATTCGAAGATGTGATTTGTAATAGTGATGGGAAGTTTGGATCATTTTATTGACTCGGACCTTTGAGTCTCGTTCAGCAAAATGAACAAATCTTTTTTCGAGTCATTTTGTTCATTTTAGCAAAATCAGCATCACGTGACAGCCCCATAAGACGAACGAACGACTCGAAAAACCCGAAGACTCGACACAGGTGAAGCAATTCCAGTACAGAACAGGATGTTGCGCATGCGCGACTGAACAAATCACTCCCCGAGACAACTCGTTCTTCCTGAGTCACATTCAAAATGAACGAATCGTTCAAGAACGGCCCGTGAACGTGCATCCCAGAGCCTGTGCAACACAAGCTTTTGTGCTTAAAAAGTATACAAATTTTTATTTTTCAAAAACAATGACGGATCGTTTCGCTAGATAATACCCTTCTTCCTCTGCTGGGATCGTTTAGAGCCCTTTGAAGCTGCATTTAAACTACATTTTGAAAGTTCAAAATTGGGGGAACCAATGAAGTCCATTATATGAAGAAAAATCCTGAAATGCTTTCCTCAAAAACCATAATTTTTTTCACGACTGAAGACAGAAAGACATGAACATCTTGGATGACAAGGGAGTGAGTAAATTATTTGCAAATTGTTGTTCTGGAAGTGGACTTCTCCTCTAAGTAAATGCAGCCTTGGTGAGCATAAAATTGTAAAAATAGTTCCTACTGACCCCAAACCTTTGTACTGTAGTGTATATTGTTAATATAAATATATAAGAGCTAACATCCATGCTTTTCCTTCAGTGAAAGTCTTGTGTCTTGAGCACCCAGCTTAGGGCATTTCTGATTGATTCCACATAAAATAAGGGTGTCTAGGACAGCTAATGGACCAGCGGCTGTTGAATGATGATTTAAATCAAGACACTGAGTTCGAATGGCTCTCTCAAAGAACCTTGAGGTTGCAAACACTTTCAGGGAGCGAGTTTTCCACCGTGTCCTTGTCCAACTCTGCAAGGTTTGCTTTTCTCAAATTGCACACTGTCTCCACTCTAGTGCTAGATAGATAGATGAGAGAAACAGAAAGCGAGGGCTGACAGAATGGGGTTGAAGGGTCATGTCGAGGAGACTAATTGAGCTGACAGAGGGAAGTCTCTACTTTGGTATCACATTTCAATAGTGACCTGTCAGAATCGCTGAGACTCTACAAGGGCCATAGAGTCACTTTCTAACAGTACAAAATCTTTTTGAGTAAACTTTTATATTTAATGGCTCTTATACACCAAAACTTAGTTTCATGAGTTGTTCCGTTAAAGGAATAGTTCACCTATGTCCTCACCCTCAGGCTATCCAAGAAGTAGATGAGTTTGTTTCTTCATTGGAACAGATTTGGAAAAAGTTTGCATTTCATCACTTACTCACCAATGGATCCTTTGCAGTGAATGGGTGCCGTCATAATGAGAGTCCTAACAACTGATAAAAACATCACAATAATCCACACAAGTTTAAAATAACATTTCATTTTAAACAACACTTCAAACAGTTACTAGTCCTTCATGCATAGTAACGCTTCCTCCACCAAAAAGTAATCTCATCTGAATTAGGAGAGAAATATATACAGATTAAGCACCATTTACATGACAAAACAGCTTAAAGAAGCTCTAAACAAATATGTGGGTGGATTTTAATATGAGAGGACAACAGGAGATGGACTTTTTCACTGGAGGAAGCATCAAAACAAGTAGTTAAAACATCTTAATGATGGATTTGTTTCTTAAAAACACACATCTTTTCACATCTCAAGATGTTATGTGATGGACTGGAGTGGTGTGGATTACTTGTGGATTATGGTGTTGTTTTTAATCAGCTGTTTGGACTCTCATTCTGACGGCACCCATTCTCTGCAGAGGATTCACTGGAGAGCAAGTGATGAAATGCTACATTTCTCTAAATCAGTTCCAGATTTCCAGAATTTCCAGAACTCATCTATATCATGAATGAGCAAATTTGAGATGAGTAAATTTTAATTTTGGGGTAAACGATTGCTTAGGACTGGCATCCACCAACTGTATTTTGAATACACTGATATAAAATGTAAACATATATTTAAATATATTTGTTTATAATTAATATAATTTTAAACATTAATTGCATACATTCAGTAACTAACTACATTTCTAAAGATGTTTTAAGTGGGTGAATTTAGGTTTGTTGTCATCGTTCGTTGGGTCAGTTCTGTTCATTTACCCCAACATGAAATATTAATGATTTTGTTCTTGCCGCAGCAATAATTCATGTAACAGACTTTTAAAATGCCCCTCTAAATGTTTGATAACTGCTAAAACGGTGCTCGCGGCCATTTGGGAATATGGTAACTGGGGTATTTCTTTATCCGGTCACCTCTGTACTAACCCAGATTACAGCCGATTAGTGCTGATGAGATGCAGACATATTTATTTTAAACCACGACTGCTGATTAGCATATGAAAAGCATTGCCTGTAACTAAGTTTGACATACACTTGAAGAGATCATGTGTTTTGTTCATCAGAAAGTTACTTATTCAGAACTCAGAAAATAGAAATCACAAATCTCTTTATTGCACAAGTTGTTTCTCCCACACAGCAATGGGATTATGAGCAAGAAAAAAAAAAGAGTTTTCCTGAAATCCTGTTTCTTCAGTCTGAGAAAAAGATCACAGGATTATCATGGAAAATCTATTACAACTCAAACATTTCTCATCAAATTCTTCCAAAACCAAATTAATAGCTCCTAATCACATTCATGTATAGTTTTATACTCATACTATGTCAACAATTATCTCATGTGTTTTTTTTTTGTTTTATACACTACCAGTCAAAAGTTTTTTCATGTTTTTTTAAAGATTTCTCTTATGCTCACCAAGCCTGCATTTCTTTGATGCAAAACACAGCAAAAGCAGTAATACTGCTTAAAATAGCTGTTTTCTATTTGAATATATTTTAAAATGTAATTTATTCCTGTGATCAAAACTGAATTTTCAACATCATTACTCCAGTCTTCAGTGTCAAATGACCCTTCAGAAATCATTCTAATATGCTGATTTGCTGTTCAAGACACATTTTTATAATTATTATGAATATTTAAAACAGTTGAGAACATTTTTTCAGGACTTTTTGATTAATAGAAAGATCAAAAGCATTTATCTAAAATAAAAAGCTTTTGTAACATTGTACACTTTCAAAATCTTGGAGTCAATGTATATATATATATATATATATAAGGAATTATAGAAATGAATATTTTTATTTGGCAAGGATGTTTTAAATTGAGTGATGATAAAGACATGTCAAATGTTACAAAATATTTTTATTTCAGATCAATGCTGTTCTTCTGAACTTTCTATTCATCAAAGAAACCTAAAGAAAAATGTTTTCTAACCTGTTTTCAACATAATAAATAAATGTTTTTAAGCAGCAAATCAGAATATGGCTTTGAAATCACAGAAATAAATTACATTTTAAAATATATTCAAATAGAAAGCAGTTATTTTGAATAGTAAAAATATTTCAAAATTTTACTGTTTTTGCTGTACTTTGGATCAAATAACTGCAGGATTCGTGAGCAGAAGAGAATTCTTTAAAAAACATTAAAAATCTTACTGCTCAGAAACTTTGGTAGTCTAAGCATTTAAAATTTACAGACTGTAAATATTGAATGGGAATATATAAACTGCACAATAAAAACCTCTAGAGAATGGCTGTAATGCACTTAAAAAATAATAATAATTCAAATAATTCCAGCCACAAATTCCTGTTTCAACTGTAAACACAAAAAGAAAGGAAAGCAAAATGTGCTCCTCAGGTCATTCTGATGGAATGCACATTAACAAATAACTTCACAAAGAGCTGAAGAGAGCCAGCGGAGAAATCACATGCAGAGTTAATTATGACAAGGCCAGAGGTTATTCTGTTATTAATGAAAATATGAGGGCGGTCTGTCCAGATGTATGAGAAAATGCAGTTTCATATAACAGTGCTGGACCACTGCATCACCAGCAACTCCTGAATAAAACTTGCTCATGCCGGCAGGATAAAAATGTCCCTTCATGTCTAGACATACTGATAAGACTACAGTTTCAGGGTGCAAATCACACCATCCACTGCATGGAGAATTAGCATGAAAAAAAATCCATATCAAACCATCTAAAAACCACCTACACAGCCTACTTCAAAGCTTAATCATTAAGAATTCTGGTGTATAATTTATATGCAAGATACAATACTCATTAAGCATAAACAAAACAAAGGCAGACTATTTGCAAATCATAACAGGTAATATTAATCATCCAGTACAAAGCACAGAATTATAATAACAATAGACTCGCTATCGCCCTCTACTGGCTAGCGCTTACATTGCTATTTACACCACAACAGTTATTACATTTCCAATCAATCACTGTCATTAATAGTAAAGTGAACAAACATCCTTAAAACAGACCTAGCTAATGTTAACCATTTTTTCAAAACCAAACAAAGACATTACACATCATACTGAACAATCAATCTCCTGAAATAACTTTCTCTCAAACTCACTTACTACCATAACGCGCGCTTCTGCTTGTAAACATGGTTATATTTTGCACGCTTGCGGTAAGAAAACCAACAAGAATGATCTTACCTCTTCAGTCAGGTGGGTCCAGATGTAATTTCGGTGTATGAGATGTTCAGAAGACTCTGTTGAGGTCTGTGAAGGCATCTGTGCTCTCGCCGACAGCACCGCCTCACACCGGGACGAATCCTACTACCGCTGCTACCGCTCGGCCATGAATATTAATTAGGTCGTGCTGCCATTGCTCCGTAACTAGCCTATAAGAAAGGTTTGTTTAGGAATATTAATAATCTCATGCTGACGTTGCTCCGTAGCCTTCCTATGGCTCATTAACATTAAGTAACAAACAATTAGAGCTAATAAATTCGCCTTTGGGAGAGGAAAGTGGTGGCACGAAACCAAAAAACAATTATTGATAAATGCTTCTGCAGAATTAAAAAAAAAAAAACTCTCTTAAAACACTCTTTTCTCACTCTGACTACTTTATGTATTAACTCATATTTATTTTGACTGAGTTTTTGAGTTTTTTTCTTTGCAGTTGTCTCAAAATGTCTTCAAATCTCAAGCCTGCTCTTTACTGACACTGTTGTCTCCTTATTAGAAAACTAACATTCACCAAAGTTAACCCTTTAACTGTCAACCCCCATTTTTTAAAATAGGCTTGAAAGTGCACTATCCGAACTTAATTTGTTGTAATTCATGAACACATTGAAATACAGATCTAAGGTTGGTCTCTTTTTAAGACAGTCAGCAGATTATGCCAGATGTGGAATATTTTATTTTCAAATAAAGTATATAGAATTTTTTAAAATGCATTTTTTTTTGTCACAAACATCTAAATTTCTCTGTCAATTTTACTTTTAATAAGTTATAGAAGTTTAAATTTACTAAAAAGAAAATGCGCTGTACCATTTTTATTATATTTTATATAAAATACATATTTTACATAACAGGTTTTACCCTAAATTTGATATCAAATTGAAGCCTTATGTCTGAATAAGTTATGTTCCAAATTTGAAGTTGATATGAAAAAAATCGAGGTTCCTGTAAAAGTTTGTTTAGGGCATTATACCACAAACAGCCACCGGGTGCCATACAAACTCTATAGAATTTTTTAAAATGCATTTTTTTTGTCACAAACATCTAAATTTCTCTGTCAATTTTACTTCTAATAAGTTATAGAAGTTTAAATTTACTAAAAAGAAAATGCGCTGTACCATTTTTATTATATTTTATATAAAATACATATTTTACATAACAGGTTTTACCCTAAATTTGATATCAAATTGAAGCCTTATGTCTGAATAAGTTATGTTCCAAATTTGAAGTTGATATGAAAAAAATCAAGGTTCCTATAAAAGTTTGTTTAGGGCGTTATACCACAAACAGCCACCGGGTGCCATACAAACTCTATAGAATTTTTTAAAATGCATTTTTTTTGTCACAAATGTCTAAATTTCTCTGTCAATTTCACTTCTATCACAAAATAACCACCAAATATGAAATTCTGAGACTCAGACCTTTTCAATGACATGTTTTTTGTCAAGTTTGGATTCTAAAAGACCATAATGCATTTTGTAATTTGACACTTGACACCGCTGCTAAGGGGGAGGAGACCGCCAAAAGATTTTACAGTATCATTTCCATGGTAACACAATGTCAGATTTCAAAATGGTCATAGGATGATTCTTGGGCTTCTAAGCTTTCAAATGATATATAATTTGTGATGATTACTAAAATATTTGATAGAGAAAAAGGACAACGAAAAAAAGAGCACCAAGCGTCCCACAGGTGGGACGGTGACAGTTAAAGGGTTAAAGAAACACTCCTAATTTCACACTTAAATGTTCATGTCTATCTTACTAATGCCCTTTGACATGCAATATTCATACTAAATAAAACATATTTTACCATGAAAAAATGCTTTGACAAAGAATGAGCTGGTTCAAAGGCTGAGAGATCATGTGAGGTTGGATAATGTGGTATTTGGCAAAAGAACTGAGGGAGGTATTGGGGTTCAAACACTATTACAGGGAATTTGCCAACTGGAAAGCCATCAAGGCCCTTTTACCGTCTAATCAGATGTTTTTAAAGGATTAGGTGCACAAAAAATCTGTGTGATATTCCCAAAGGCAGTAAGTGCTGCTGAGGGAAGGTATACGTACAGATATATTCATTGTTTTCATGTTATGCATGTTCTCTCAGACCTGCCAATCAACAGAGAAATGTCATTGATTAGAAAAATGATACATTTGAATTTGCACACAGCTGTAAGACATTGCAATATGACTGACAGATTCACTCTCCTGAGATCTGAGAAAATGGAAATTAGAAATCAGCAACTGTCCATCACAATAAGTACAGGCACTTATGTCAGTTTGAAATGAGAAGTATTAGTACAGTAGTGGACTTTGCCGATTGAGCTGTCAGTCACATTATATGCTGCCACAGGTGCATTGAAGCTCACCATTAATTTCTACTGTAATGATGAAGTTTACCGAAACGCCTGGAAAGCACATGCTGGTATGATAATAAACTCAGTGGAGTCCTAAATGCCCTCCGAGCCTTCAGTATTAAAAACAGATCTCCGTAAGAAGAGTCAATCAATGGACAATCGACAGCCAGAGCTTAACTTCACATTATTTTAACTACAGTTCATCACACATCTGAAGCTGCTTTGAAGACATTCACTTGAGTATTTCCACATCTAAAGAAGCATAACAAAGCATGCCTGGGTTATATTTTACCCCAAAATCAAAAGCAAGAAATATATTTACCTAAACATATATTTCTATAAAGCAAGTGAAGGCTGTTTTTTAAGATTGGCTGACCCAAAAATAACATAATTTGCTGAGAATTTACTTACCCTCAGGCCATCCAAGTTTGTTTTTTTCATGGAAACAGATTTGGAGAAATTTTGCATTACATCACTTGCTCACTAATGGATCCTTTCCAGTAAATGGGTGCCGTCAGAAAGCAAAAACAGTCCAAAACTCTTCTAAACAATATGTGGGTGGATTTTGATGTAAAATGCATTAATAATGGATTTATTTCTTACAAACACACAGCTTTCATTTTCACAAGATGCTAACTAATGAACTGGAGTGGTGTGGATTACTTGTGGATTACTGTGATGTTTTTATAAGCTGTTTGGATTCTGACGGCACCCATTCACTGCAGAGGACCCACTGGTAAGTGCTACATTTTTCCAAATCTGCTCAAAACAAACTTATATACAGTTAAAGTCAAAAGTTTACATACACCTTGCAGAATCTTTTTTACCAAAATAATAGGGATCATACAAAATGCATGTTATTTTTTATTTAATACTGTCTGAATGAGATATTTCACATAAAATACGTTTACATACAGTCCACAAGAGAAAACAATAGTTGAATTTATAAAAATGACCCTGTTCAAAAGTTTACATACACTTGATTCTTAATATTGTGTTACATGAATGATCCACAGCTAGTTTTTTTTTTTTCTTGTGATAGTTGTTTATGAGTCCCTTGTTCGTTCTGAACAATTACACTGCCCGCTGTTCTTCAGAAAAATCCTTTAGGTCACACAAATTGGTTTTTCAGCATTTTTGTATATTTGAACCCTTTCCAACAATGACTTTAAGATTTTGAGATCCATTTTTTTACATTGAGAACAATTGAGGGACTCATATGCAACTATTACAGAAGGTTCAAACACTCACTGATGCTCCAGAAGAAAACACAATGCATTAAGAGCCAGGGGTTGAAAACTTTTGAACTTTTTGAATTTGAAGATCAGGGTAAATTTAACTTATTTTGTCTTCTGGGAAACATGTAAGTATCTTCTGAAGGGCAATACTAAATGAAAAAAATGTATTTAGGCAAAATTTAAAAAAATGATATGCATCTTCATTCTGTTCAAAAGTTTTCACCTCCGGCTCTAAATGCATTGTTTTTCCTTTTGGAGCATCAGTAAGCGCTTAAACATTTTGTAATAGCTGCATATGAGTCCCTCGGTTGTTCTCAGTGAGAAAAGATGGATGGAAAGGGTTCAAATACACAGAAATTCTGAAAAAAACAGAGAATTTGTGAGACCTGAAGGATTTTTCTGTTTAACTTTTTCTCTTGTGGACTACATGTAAACGTTTTTTTATGTGAAATATCTTATTACATGCATTTTAAATGATACCTTTTATTTTGGTAAACTAATTAAAATTTTGCAGAATCTGCAAGGTGTAAACTTTTGACCTCAATTGTAAATGATTTCATCCAGTAACCTAATTCTGAAATATAAAAGAGAAAATAAAAAGCAGCATTAAGCAGCAGCCTCAGTTTTAATTCTGTGCATATGTTTAGACATCAAGTGGTGACCCAACACAGTACCAAACCCTCAACTCGTTTTTAATGTTGCATTTTCTTTTACCTCGCAAAGTTTCGTTATCACATTTTGTGCATCATGCAACCTGTCCATTTGGCTTCTGCCTGTTTGGACTCCAGCTTCTACCAAATGACATGAATTTGCACCAAGTTTGATTAGGGTGTGTTGTCTATCCTTCTCGTGCATGATTATATGGTTAGTTATATTATTTGCATTTTGCAAGACCTGTGACCTACTTTGTGATTGTAATCTACAGCTGAGTATCACTGATGTAGTCAATGGAGATCTAAGCGCTTTCACAGATATTCTGCAATAATTGCGCTGGCTGAGAAATTCTGAGGGATGATTATTATAGGACGTCCGTCTCCATACCCACACACAGCACTGATGCCCTTCTATTTTCAGAGTCGCAGTGATTAGCCTCTTTAATCAAAGCTGACGGCGAGAGCCAAAGAGAGATGTCGTATTGGAATACCGCATGGAGTGTGTTTATGAGTGACAGAGGCATGTAGGAGTGTGTGTGATTATGTGGGTGTGTCATTTCCAGTCACTCGTTCACTGCCAGTAGAAAAGAAAAAAAGTATAATTTACTAGAGTCAGAGTGAATATCATGATCTCACCACCCTCACACACACACGAAAACTCTCCATAGCTAAAGAGAAATGATGTAATTCCTCTTCTTTGCCTCCTCCTTCATTATTTCTTGGATTGCATCTCCTAAATATGACTGTGATAGTTTTCTGATTCTTCTCCTGGGATGCATTTGATTAAATCAGTGTTGAGTTGAGATGTGTTGGTGTTTAGATCTGACAGCATTCAGAAGTAGGGCACAGTAAGCGTCATTAGGAGGTCAGCACTCTTTCTTTTATCATCCTCTCCTCCTCTGCACTTACACGCATTAATATTGCATGAGTAAAAATTGAGGATTAGTCTTCTGAATGTATTTGTTCATTTTTTCTGTCTTTGATTTAGTTTAAGGGATGATAATCGTTCAGATAAATGAATTGGCACAAATTGCTGCTGTTCTCTAACCTTTTGAAGTACATGGAGATTCAGAGATGGCAAAAATACACACATCCTTCACTCAAGTAGAAGTACAGATACTCATGTTTAAAAATACTCTGGTAAAAGTAGAAGTACAGACTACACTTTTTTACTTAAGATAAAGTAAAGAAGTATGGGCTCAGACATGTACTTAAAGGGGTCATTAGATGCCCATTTTCCACAAGCTGATGTGATTCTTTAGAGTCTTAATGAAAAGTCTATAATACACTTTGGTTAAAAACTCTCAGTGGTAGTGTAAAACAACACCATTTTTACCTTGCCAAAATCAGCTCTGCAAAAATCATCTCATTCTGGTCGAGGCTGCTTTGAATGCAAATGAGCTCTTCCTGCCCCGCCCCTCTCTTCTCTCTGTGGATTGACAAGCCTGTTTACTTTAGCCGCGTTTAGCTGCTAAGCTTGCAAACTAGCCCATTATTATGAAAGACGATAGCAAAGATTCATAAAAAAACCCTTATGCTCACTTCTGCTGTAAGTGAAGCTGGACCACGAATGATTTGCACGAACATAGACGGATATATGTAGATCGGGAGGTTCATTCCCTTCACAAACAAACGTAATCTACTGCATCTTCAGCAGCTCAGATGTCAGGAGTAAATGACGACCGCTATGTTCATTATTACATCCAGCAGCAAAACACCTCAATTGCTCAATCTGAGATATTCTTGTCTAATTTACATCCCTGCTCTGGCATTGAAACAAAGAGGGCGGACTGTTACAGCTGATCTGAGGTAAGACGCTCATGTCAATCAACTATCGTGGGAGTGGCTTCTGTGGGTGTGACGACACAACGACAGGCATCTGAGAATGGCTAAGTTTGAAAAAGGGAATATTATTTTTACAGATTAATTAAAAACCACTGCAGGGATTTTTATCATTATAGGGTAGATTTGTACATACACTGCCAACACACATTAATGTTCAAACAACATGTAAAAGTCAACTTAGCATCTGATGACCCCTTTAAGTAAAAAGTACCCATTACTACTACCTGTTTAGAGTCACGCTGGTAACTGGACCTCACATCATGTTGACACATTAATACAAAATAACTTACATTTAAAATTTGTTAGCTAATGAATGTATCAAGGCTAAACAACCACCATGTAGAACAGGGCTGGACTTGGACAAATTTCAGGCTGGGAAATTTCACACTCATCCAGGCCATCCCATACACCCACAACAAAATTGGACAACCCTACTTTTCGTATGGCCATCACATTTAAATAAATGTTTAAAACCTTAGGCTGGGGCCATGCAAAATAAGAAAAAGGCTCTCTCTTGAATGGCACTTCACTTCCATTTTCCTTTTCAGTCTCCATAGTATTTCTCTGCATCTCACTTCGTGTTTGTTTGCTTTTTTCATGAATTTTCTTGTACCTGTCACTTTTTTATCAGCCATTTACTGTTATGAGCAGAACTGTCTCTACCTTCTTGCAAAACAACCACTTATATTCTATTTACAGTAACAATTTTACTTAAGTTCAGTTTAAAGTATCACATTATGACCAGGTTTTGTTGTTTTTATATTAAAATGTCTTAAATACTATAGATTTAACAAAACTATATTTTCTAAATTGCCTAAATGTCAAAATTAGTACAATGATGATTACATCATGACTATATCTTTACATAATAATCCTAATACCAAACATGTTATTGCATTGTCATGAGTCATATTTTTCTCTTACCAAAATTAACCATGGTTTAATCTGTTTTAATTTACAACCATAGTTTTACTTCACATCTCATGGTTAGAATATAGTTAGTGTAGCAAAACCGTTTGTGGTTAAAATGGTTGAAGTATAGTAACCAATGGATTTTGGTGTTAATTTTTGTAAGGGTTGTGTTGTTATCTGCCCTAGCTCCCTCTGAACGTATTACAAAACAATGTTTTATAACATTTATTTGCTAAATTACTACTGTAACTTTACAGTAGATAGTAATGATGTCCATCAGCATAGAGTATTTTGAGTGATGATAGTAATTTAGATTAGTTTATAGTACCACTGCTGTAGTTTTGTCTTAGTTTACTTAGTTAAGCATTAAACTGCTAGCAACTCTTAGCAGCCTGTTTACAGATGAAACTGACCTGCACTTGAAGTCCTGAACAGGTCAGTAGTTTTGCCTCTATGACTCACCCGGGCGCTTCCACTCCATTCTCGAGTCACTTGCATTGATTACTCTGATAGAAACCATTTTGGCAGAGACGCGGAGCACGTGCGAGCCGAATCTCGTTGCCAGTAAAGACTAAGCAATCCATGATTTAAATTAAAATGTAAGAAGTAGAAAGTACAGATATTGGTGTAAAAATGTAAGGAGTAAAAGTAAAAAGTAGTCAGAAAAATAAATAGTGAAGTAAAGTACTGATACCAGAAAAATCTACTTAAGTATAGTATTTGTACGTTACTTCCAATCTCTGTGGAGATTTATGAAGGTTCGTAGTCACATGCTTCAGCTAGTTCATTGCAGTTAGCCTTCATAAATATGTAAGTAGTTATTCAATGGATGAAACCTTTTCAGAGTGAACTTGAGGTGCTGAGCTTTGAATTTAACCAAGCATATGATTTTTGAGAGGTGTGACGAAGTGAAATATTGTCAGGTAATATCTTAAATTGACCTCAGTTCTACAGAAAACAATCATTTGACTTGAGACGACTCAGAATACAATACATGGATCATGTGGACTACTTCTGTGATATGTTTATGTTGCTTTTTTGGGACCTTGATAGGCTTTCTTCACTAAATACTTTATATATATTTTAAGGAAACATGAGGACTAATGAGGATTACATTTATTTTTAATTTTTATTTAGCCATCCCTTTAACTGCTGGTGATTCTTTTTTTTGCCACAGTTAATCTACCATTCAAAAGTTTTGGGGTTAAATACATTTTTTAAAAAGGACTTAAGCAAAGCAAAGATGCGTACAGTGTATTAAAAGTAACAGAATTAGTCATTTATACTGTTCTTTTGAAATGAAAAGGATCGTGTGACACTGAAGACTGGAGTAATGATGGTGAAAAAATTCAGCTTTGAATCACTGGAATAAATTACATTTTACAATATATTACAATAGAAAATAGTTATGTTAAAACGCAATAATATTTTACACCATTATAAATTATTGCATTATCGTTTTTACTTATTTAATTAATTATTTATTTTTGTAAATAAATGCAGCCCTTGGTGAGCATAGGAGACTTCTTTCAAAAGTGATGCCAAATTTTGTATAATGTACTTTTTGTTTTTGTTTATGTTACAAGAAGTTGTGCTTCCTGTTCTGTTTTTGATCTTGCACTTACATTTTTCACTGTTCCAGCAGTGAAATCATCCCTGTCAGCTGCTACTCACTGGAGTTGCTGTGGTCAGCAAATCAAAAGCTGTGCTGCGTGTCGTTTTCAAGATGTCTGCATTGATTCATGGATTATTCAAGCATTTACATAATGCACATACTGTAGATAAGAAAGCAGGTCATCAGGGTTAATGTGAGCGTGAAGTCAAAATATATACTGTTGAAAAGTTTGGGCTTGGTAAGATTTTAAAATGTTATTCATTCCTGTGATCAAAGCTGAATTTTTTCAGCATCATTACTCCAGTCTTCAGTGTCACATGATCCTTCAGAAATAATTCTATTATGCTGATTTGCTGCTGAAGAAACATTTCTGATTATTGTTGTTGCTGAAAACAGCTGTACTGCTTCATATTTCTTGTGGAAACCATTATGCATTTTTTTTAGGTTTCTTTAATGAATACAAAGTTCAAAAGAACAGCAGTTATTTTAAATATAAATGTTTTGTAACATTATAAATTTCTGTACTGTCCCTTTAGACCTAAATGTATATTTACATTTTTGCATTAAAATATAAAATCAATAATTAATAATATATTATATATATATAATTTTTAATATTATATTTTTGGATATATTGATTTTTGCCACTTCATATTAAAAAGTTGGTGCACCTCTGCTTTAGATCATAATGCATTCTAGCTTTAAACAAGTATTCATTTCTTTAAAAAATATTTCTGACCTTAAACTTTTGAATGGTAGTGTATTTAAAATACATTCCTTACTGTGCACAATTAAACAGTGAAATGTTAGTTTTCATAATCTTTCATCAAACTGTAAAACTTGTCCCACCCCTGAAACAACTTCCCTTTCTTGCTGACATCTAATCAGTAGTATGGGCTCAGTAATAATTCAGAGCAATTCGGCAGTGTTTCAGGAGGAGAGAAGTCCACCGTTCACAGTCCAAACTCAAATAACTCTAGTCCAACTTGAAAGAGTATACTTGATGATACTTTACTTTGCAGGCCAGACAGTTAAACACAGACTGTGATTAATAATATTAGCAATGCTGAGCGGTGTTTACATATTGATCATTCTTTTTCAGTCAAATAGTGTTGTATCCATCAAAACTCCCCTCTGGTTCTGGGTGGGCAGATGATTAGTTAGCCATAACAGCTAAATGTTCTGCTATTAATTTTAATAACTAATGTCAATGTTCTGAGCCTGTCAGTCCAGAAAGCAATTCCGAGGAAAATTAAGAGAGAATAATGTTATGAAAATGTAAGCTGATGGTTTGGCTTTTAAAAAAAGAGGACCAGTTTTTAAAGCGATAGTTCCAACTTAAACGTCTTTGACTTTCAACATCTCTTATTGATTTTCTCAAGCATGTCGTACCCAGATTTCTACCGCCTCTGACCCATTTGAGATACAGAGCTGTAGAAGATCATTCAAAAGAGGGTCATTTTATGCAATGTGAATCATAATGTGAGTCATACTGACACAACATGGCTGTCAACAAGAGAATTAAACAGAGCAAAACAGGGTAATCTTCACCTCTGTACTTTAGTCATCTAATACTATGAAAGGCGACTGTTCATAATGGATTTGTGAGATCAAAAGGGCTCTTAACTTGTGTCGACATTAATATCATTAGAGGTACAGGAGTGGTGAACCTTCTTAACTTCAGATTTTAGGAACAGGAAGATTCATGTCTGCCCCATTTACACGGTATTTATGTTTAAATATAGACTGATCTACTGCTTAAAATTATTATTATTATTGAGACCAAGCACTAACTTGTACTAGAGCTTTCACGCTATGACCTTTAAACTTGGGTTCTATCTATCTATAAATCTATAATTCGTAATGGTTTTACTAGTTAGGGGAGAGTGGAGTAAGATGTGCCAGTTTTTACTTATGTGGTCCTCAAGATAAGGGAAAATATGTTGAAGTACAATAAAAGTATAAAGTAATTTCTGGATGTTTCCTATCATTTTAAATGATCAGAGGTATCTACGATAAAGAGTTCTAAAAATATGGCTTTTTATAAAAAAAAAGTGTTTTTGTTACTCAACTGCCCCAGGTTAGGGGTAAGTTGACCCAAGTCAGTGGGTAAGATGCGCCATCTGGGTGAAAACTGACCATCTGACTGAATCTGATTCAAACCCAGATAATTTACCTCTTTTAAAAACCAATTTAATAATCAACTTTCCTTTTACAAAGTTATATTTCTTTTCTTAAAACTAACTTATATGAAATAAAACTAATCAAATGAAGTCTAATTTTCTATCTTTAGTTGTTTGAAATTCTGAAATACTGTTGAAAAAACAAAGTTTTGACCTTCCCCAAAACAGACTAAACGGAGAGTTTGTTGAGAAACATTAAATAAAATCGGAAGTAGAATGAGGGAATAAACGTTACTGAAACTAATAAACATTTTAGTTAAAAGATTCTTGGCCTGGTAGCTTTTCTGCAATGTCGGACAGGCCATCAGGCACTATAGGTGGAAAGATATGATTATAATGTGATGAAAAGCATCTTTTGGTTCTCAGAGAAGGATTTGGTGCACTTGTACATTGTCCCTATCAAATAAACTACAAATAATATCCATATAAATGATAAACTAAACCAGATGTGTAATATAACATTAAAATACCAGTTTATATTTCAGAGATTTTAGCTTAACTACAGTGCCAACTTAACCCACAGCATTTGGCTCACTTTGCCCCGTAGCTGGCATTTTGTAAAAAACAATTCAGGCTAGCATTTAGCTAAATGATTTGCATGATATATGTTGCTAAATCACATATGCATCATAAATATTTTTAAACCTGGATAGATTTGCTTTGACGTGACAGCCATCACATCTGTTATGCTAAAATTTTACTTTGACAAGCCAAAAACTTTCTAAAGTAAATGGGTGCCTTTCATTCCTCCCATGTGTTTCTCCTTTTCACAGTCTGGCAGAAATGATGTGCAATTCCAAAATACATGGTTGCATGACAGTAAAAGTATACAGCTGCAGGGGGTATACAGGGGGTGGGTCAACTTACCCGCTGGCTCAACTTACCCCTCTCTCCTCTATAATGGGAATTGTGTTGGTTTTAATGGAAACTGTAATGGTCTATGGGTCTCTACTGGTAATTTGTCGCCGTCTGTTGGTGGCTTGTTAAAACCACTAAATACTAATGGAATATTAAAAAAACACTACAGAAAACCATTTTTATTGGTTCTAATGATTAATAGTTGATGGTTTGTAATGTAACATAAGTGTAATGTAACGAAAACTATTCAAATTTATTAATGTATGTATATTTATTTATTCAGCCGGGTTCTCTGATTTCCTGAGTAAAACCTTTAAACTTAAAGCTTGAAGCTGTATTAGACTTTTATCCAGTGCTTTGTCAAACCAACATCTACATGTCATTTACATGTCTAGTTTTTGTTTCTTACATGTTACATTCTAATGCAATGTTGTTTTAAGATTTGCTGAACCTTAAGTTGTGATCCCATTTTACACATGATTTAAAAAATTATAAGGGTCAGGAATGAATGAAAGGGCTTTTTCATCTGGACTGTATTTCTGGAGTCGAAATGCGCTGTAAATTTAGCACAAACTAAAATAACTGCCTTGTTGATGATGTTCACATGCGTCTCTGTGACAATGAAGTCATTCACTTTTCTTCCCGTCAGTTTAAGAGCAACTCCAGAGCTTCCCGTTCAAGAATTAAATTAAAATGACCAAAATTTTAACAAATCTTTTGTGAAACCTTTTTTACAGTAAACTGAATTGGTACATGTTAAAACAACTCAATTAATCCAAGAGGTTGGTCTTCATTAGCAATGCAAACAGCATCAGGAGACGCATTTGAACCTCTTTTTTATTGCTGTCTTTGGAAATCCTTCACTTGATCCACCATTCAGCACTTCTCATTTCACAGAGCTGCTTTGCTCTAAAGTCTTTGAAAGCACATTAAGCTCACCAAAATAAACTACACTCTCATTTTGGCTGAGCTTACGAATGTAATCATAATTAGTTTGATGCTTTCATGGGTAAAATTAAAATGAGATGTCCCCTCATGCATTTGTGTATATATATATATATATATATATATATATGTGCACACACACACACACACAGGATGATTGTAATGTATACTTAAATTTGTTTTGAATGGATTTTGAAGAGAATTTATGTTTTTGTGAGATAGAAAGACTGAATGAATTTTTAATTCATTGTGGTGACAAGCTCTCCCACAAAACTGTGTCAGTGTTCCACAATGACACAAATAAACCTTGTTTCTGAAGTGATGCGCAAAGTGTTTTACAATCCACCACACGAATATAGCCTGGAGATCTTTATGAGGGAAAACAGAATGAAAGGATGAAAGAAAGATGAGGTGGTGGTGCTTATTAAATAAATATGAGGCAAACCTCAAAGTGTGCTTTTAAATGCCTCTGAAAGAAGAAACACTGCAAATAGCACAGAAGCACCTGTGATGTGCACGTCTCTCAGGTGAGCTTTGCTCCAGTGACCCACAAGAAATGTCAAGGTAAAAATAAAAACTATTTTCCACTCACTCATTTCATAGGTTTTTTAGAGACATAGACTTAAAATAGACGCAATAAATGTATTTTTGAAGAGGAAAAGTGAACACACTGCTCACTAAAAAATCTGTCAGTGATCAAAATAAAGGTTTACTGGTGGGATTTGTTTTTAACTTTTAAGTATTAAGAAATTAATAGATTTGTTTTATAATTATTACTCAGAATTGCATTTTTTAAAATGATAACTTTCATAAAGTTTGGCTTTTATAGGCCTGTTAAATTCATGAAACTATTCATGAAAGTTATTTCAAAGTGACAATAGAACAAAAGAAATAGCGAATAAAGTGCTTTAGCGCCATCTGCTGTTTATAAAAGTGCAGCAAACAGTTTGTCAAAGGTTTATTAAAATGTTTTTAATCATCACAATCGTATCGTGTTAATCAGTTATTGAAGCCTGCAGTGTCTTTTGAACCATCACAGATCAGAATATAAAAAACATTTTTATAAAATAAAGGAAAAACATCATTAAAATAAAAATGAAAATATAATACAATGACTAAAAATAATTTTCTACTAAAACCACATTACAGTGCATTAAACGATTAAACATAACTATGCTTGTATTAATTTCTATAGCTACAATTTCATGTCAGCACATATTTCAGAAATGTAGTCAAGCTCAGGTACATTATAATTATTATTTGGCAAGGACATAAACAGAACACAAACAAAGATATATGGGATTTTCCTCATTTTTAACATTTCCCATTCTCATCATTCTACAGTTAGTTTAATTGTTGTGGTAAAACAACAAAAACAGCTAACTGTCGAACTGAGCGATTACTAATGTTTTACCATTTAAAACAATATTCTGAAGATTTTGTTTAAAACATTTTAATTAGAGTCTGAAGAGACACCATTCCTTCACACTAAATTTACTTTTTCATTAGAGCCATTACAAAAATTTGACATTGTGATAAAAGAGCACTAATGATTTTCATATTTTAAAAGCGTGAGTTTAATATTTTATCCAATATATTAATATGATATACAGTTGAGGTCAAAAGTTTACAAACACCTTGCAGAATCTGCAAAATGTTAAAATTACTAAACTAAGAGGGATCATAAAAAATGCATGCATGTTATTTTTTATTTAGTACCTGAATAAGATATTTCACTTAAAAAGAAAATAATAATGACCCTGAAAAAGTTTACATACACTTAATTCTTAATACTGTGTTGTTACCTAAATGATTAACACAGCTGTTTTTTGTTTTGTTTTGTTTTGTTTTGTTGTTTTTATTTTTGTGATAGTTTGTCCTGAACAGGTAAACTGCCTGCTGTTCTTCTGAAAAATCCTTCAGGTCCCACACAAATTCTTTGGTTTTTCAGCATTTTTGTGTATTTGAACCCTTTCCAACAATGACTGTATGATTTTGACATCCATTTTTTTCACACTGAGGACAACTGAGGGACTCATATGCAACTATTACAGAAGGTTCAAACGCTCACTGATGCTCCAGAAGCAAACACGATGCATTAAGAGCCGGGGGGGTGAAAAGTTTTTGAATTTGAAGATCAGGGTAAATGTAACTTATTTTGTCTTCTGGGAAACATGTAAGTATCTACTGTAGCCTCTGAAGGGCAGTACTAAATGAAAAAAAAAAGATATTAAGCCATTCTATTCAAAAATGTACACCCCTATGTATCAACTTTTAAATGTGATCATTTTTGTAAATTCAACAATTATTTTCTCTTGTGGACTATATGTAAACGTCTTTTATATAAAACATCTTATTAAAGTCGGGGCTGATAGTCTAGTGGGCAAGTGCGCCGACGTCCCGAGTTCGAATCCTGGTTTAAGGACTTTTCTATCTTATCCAGGTCAGTAGCCTACTAAATAAAAAACAACATGAATTTTGTATGATGATGGTAAAATAATTAACATTTTGCTGATTCTGCAAGGTGTATGTAAACTTATGACTTAAACTGTATTTATGGAAAAAATATATCGCATATATTATAGGAATGAACGAGCAATAGCGCGTAATCTCTAGAAACGCAGCTCTCTACACCAAAACTACATTTCCCAGAAGCCTTTGACACAGGAAGCGGCGTCACTGTGTCGGTTGCGCTGCTACGTGTTCGGACAAGGCAGGAAGTTGACATGTCACCGTTGCTGCATTGTTTTTTCATACGCTGATTAAAAGAGAATTTTCTTTATTAGTTGCTGATACTGCTGTAGAGCAGGTGAGTGTCATATTTATACACACCGATCAAGAGCGACACGGTAGCTAACTTGTTTACCAGGTTATTATGTGGGATCGAGGCCCATTACAGCATAACCACTCTAATGCTGTGGGTTTTACATTTGACTTTTGTTCTTAATAAAACATCACCTTGCACCGATACATTAACAGTAGAAGGTTTACTTTTAAAGCAGTGATCTGAGTTTGTTGTAATGTTAGAACTACTGCTGTCAGTTGTGCTGTGTAAAGCAAATAAGAGTAGTAGGACTGATCTTGGATCAGCTTTACATGTTTGCATAGCAGATCATATTTATAGGAAGCAGATGAACTGAATACATTTGATTATGAAGCTCATCTTAATGCTAGACTGTATTTTTTGCCCTCTTTTAAACTAAATTCATGGATAGAGAATAGATGTAGTTTTCTAAAAGTTTTCAGACAGAGACAGATCTACAGAACTGCCTCCATCAGCACTTGCTGTAATGACTTTTTTCTTTTTGCTAAAACAGAGTAAGCTAGAATAGTTGATAATGACCTAGCCACTCAAATTCACTCACATAATTTATTTCTAATGTGATTTAGGAATACATTTAGGGAGGTTCATGTGTTATACTTGGACTTCTGTTTTCATTATATCCATCAGAAATGAATAAATCTTTTTCTGATTTGCTCAGATGTTTATTTGCAGCCTTGATATGTTTGTAATAATTTCTCTCTCATCCCATAACAGTATGTTGCCGACGAGTTCCCCGCAGATCCACCGGAACGGCAGCCTGAACGCGCGGGATGCGGCACGGCACACGGCCGGCGCCAAGCGCTACAAGTACCTGCGGCGACTCCTGCATTTCAGACAGATGGATTTTGAGTTTGCCATCTGGCAGATGCTCTACCTGTTCACATCGCCACAGAAAGTTTACCGCAACTTCCACTACCGCAAACAGACTAAAGACCAGTGGGCCCGGGACGACCCTGCGTTCCTGGTGCTGCTCAGCATTTGGCTGTGTGGTGAGCACTTTTGATGGAAATATTAAAGGGTTTGGAAATGAAACTGACAACAGTGACTCATTAATCATGTTTTCTCCATAGTGTCGACGGTGGGCTTTGGATTGGTTCTCGATATGGGTTTTGTGGAGACACTGAAGCTGTTGCTGTGGGTGGTTTTCATCGACTGCATCGGAGTCGGACTGCTCATATCCACACTCATGTGGTAAGGAGCCACACACACTCACAAATGCTGCCGAACAATGTCGGCGTGTCCTTAATGTTGATTTTGCTTATATGGTATTGATCCCGTTTCTATTTCTGGGTTATGGATTTTTGCATTTTTTATTTTAAATTTTAGAGTAAGTTCTATGATCCATTTTATTTGCAAAGTGAAATTTACATTTTACATTTTTAAAAGTTTAGGGTGGTTATGGCCCCAGCTCAAAGCAATGTTTTTATCGTTACCTAAAAATATATTATTAATTTTTTTCGGTAATTGAAATAAGGCTTGAATAAAGTAAATATAAATATTGAATGTAAAACTTAAACTTCAAAAACTTAGAACTTAGAAAGCTAAAACTTAGAAAGCTAAAATACAAAATGTTGTCTTTTGCAACTAGCTGGAGTACATTTATAAGTACTAAAATTAGAAAACTGAAATAAATTAAAAGTTCAAAACTAAAAAAAATAATGTAGACATTTTTGCCAATTTAAATAAAGATGAAATAAAACAAAATATAAATTTTGGATGAAAAATGTAAACTTACAGCTAACTAAAATTTAAGCTGAAGTACTAAAATTACTAAAACTGAAATGAAGAATTGAAGTTAAATAAAAATGTAAAAAAAAAAAACCCACAAATGACAAAATTAGTAAAATTAAAATTAAATTAATTAATTAAATTAAAAATTTAATTAAATTAATTAATTAAATGTTTCTTCTTCTCACCAAGCCTGCATTTATTTGATCCAAAGTACAACCAAAAACAGTAATATTTTGAAATATATTTACTATTTAAAATAACTGTTTTCTATTTTAATGTATTGTAAAGTGTAATTTATTTTTGTGACTTCAAAGCTGAATTTTTAGCATTATTACTCCAGTCACGTAATCTGTCAGAAATCATTCTAATATTCTGATTTGCTGCTCAACAAAAAAGCTTTTATCACAGAAATAAATTACATTTTAAAATATATTCAAATAGAAAAGTTATTTTTAAATAGTAAAAATATATCTGAATTGTACTGTTTCTGCTGTACTTTTGATCAAATAAATGTAGGATTGGTAGAGACTTCTTTAAAAAAAACAAATCTTACTGTTGAAAAACTTTTGACTGGTAATGTAAAATGAAAAGTTTTACTGTAAAACTGTACAGTAATCCCTGTTTTTGTTTTTCCTCCAGGATTGTCACAAATAAATATCTAATGAAACATCCTAGCAGAGATTACGACGTGGAGTGGGGCTACGCGTTTGACGTCCATCTAAACGCATTCTACCCTCTCCTGGTCATTCTGCACTTTTTACAGCTGTTCTTCATCAACCGTAAGTGAACAGGTGTATACATGTGCATATCCACATATGATGTGCTGGTTTAAATGACCAGACTTTGCAAACACATCTCTTGCTCTTTCTTGACAGATATCGTGGTTATAAGTTCAGACTGGTTCCTGGGTTATTTTGTGGGAAACACCTTGTGGCTCATTGCCATCGGTTACTATATTTACATCACATTCCTAGGCTACAGTGGTAAGTGATGTGATCTCTAGTAATGACCTCTGGTGTGTTTTTACCATCCACAAGCTGAACATTGTCTAATTTTCTCTTCCCTTGCTTCTTTAGCACTTCCGTTCCTAAAGAACACTGTGGTGCTTCTGTATCCCTTCGCTTTGCTCGGACTCCTGTATGTTCTCTCCATTTCACTCGGTTGGAACTTCACCAAAGGTCTCTGCTGGTTCTACAAGCACAGGGTCCAGTAAAGGACAGCAAAGCAAATGAAGGACATTGCTTCAGTGCACATGTGCTCGGACGGATGGAAAGCTTGTCGTCACTCTTGGGACTTTCAGACTTTTTGTATGATCTGTAAATATCAGTTTGGTTGTAGAGGAAAAGAGTTTCAATTGTTTATGGTGTCATGAACCTTTTCTTTTTCTTAATTTGATACTCAGCCCTCATTTAATGTTGTGATGTGGTTTTGAAAATGCAAACATGGGGAAAAGTGCGTAATATATCTGCTAGGATGCTGCACTTTTTACTTGTGGAAATGTGTACAATAAAGATATTTTTAAAGAAAGTATTTTTTAGTTCATTTGGTGTCGTGCTGTAATGTATTTTGAAATGTATCGTATTGGTTTTGATTACATGTAAAGTACATTATCCCATTTGCAGCTGCAAATATGTGACCCTGGACCACAAAACCAATCATAAGGGTCAATTTTATGAAACTGAGATTTTTATCATCTGAAAGCTTAATAAATAAGATTTCCATTGATGCATTGTTAGGATCGGACAATATTTGGCCAAGATACAACTATTTGAAAATGTAGAATCTGAGGTTGCAAAAAAATCTAAATATTGAGAAAATCGCCTTTAAAGTCCAAATGAAGTTCTTAGCAGTGCATATTACTTAATAAAAAATATGTTTTGGTATATTTACAGTAAAAACATTTACAAAATACCCTCATGGAACATCTTAATATCGTAATGATTTTTGGCATAAAAGAAAAATCAACAATTTTGACCCATAAAATGTTTTGTTGGCTATTGCTACAAATATACCCGTGCTACTTACGACTCGTTTTGTTGTCCAGGGTCACATATTCAGGTGTTCTTTT
Source organism: Labeo rohita (assembly GCF_022985175.1). Lineage (NCBI taxonomy): Eukaryota > Metazoa > Chordata > Actinopteri > Cypriniformes > Cyprinidae > Labeo > Labeo rohita. Next base: position 3,567,016 of record NC_066874.1, on the reverse strand, counting down.
GAAAATTATAAAGGATGCTCTTCTCTTTATTTCTTTTTTCCTTATCTTTCTTTTTTTTTTTTTTTTAATGAATTCTAAAATACAAAACATTCCAGCAGGTTTTCAAGACATTTAACTTACAATGTAAATAAGGATACAATAGCAACTGCATAAAAATAATTTTTTAAGCAGTTTTTATTTGTATATCTTTTTATTATTTTTTTATTATTATTGAACATACATAAAGGTACATACAAGCATTTACAGCTTGAAACAGACTATCATAACAATAATAGATATATAAACAATATACAAAGAACATGGAAAATAACAAAAAAAAAAAAAAGATTAAGCCAGGGCTAATATATAAATTATAATTTGAGAAGAAAGAAGAGGAAAAAATAGCTAAATCCCAAAAAATGAAAAAAAAAAAATAGCTAGGAAAATAAATAGATTTATTAGAAAATACGTGTCTTTTAAATTCTTGTAAGCGTTTTAAAAACCAAATAAGACATCTTTTTTTTGTTTGTAAACGGTATCCCGCTAGACCTTGTGAGGTGACATCACAGGTGCGCGCGCACCTCCCTAGTTCCCGGTTCTTCTCACACGCGCTGTCATCGGCCACGCGCCTGCGCGACCACACGTGACGTCAGACAGCAGCATGGCGGCCAAGGTGACTCCGGCGACACGGCATTTGACTGAAAAATTATGTTTTTATTTTTTAGCTGTCGACTTTTAAATACAGTTGTTGATTATAAACGGGAGAAAGGCTAATTAGATACGAAAAATGGGATGACTAGAGACAATGATAAACGTTTTTAACGGACCGCCGTGAGCATCACTGAGCTTATCACTACGTTCGCGCTGAGACTTTGACTGAATTTAGTGTCTCTGAGGATCATAAAACCATAAAAAACATCAGAATTGTTTGTTAAACGGCATTAATCAGCCCTTTAGCAGGGGTTTGTGTTGTTGGAGATTAGCGTTTGTTTATGAAGTATGGTCAGGCGGGTGAGGACCATGCTATGTGGGCGAAATTGGGCTTATTTTACTTTACAGGGACTGTGTGGCTTAATTAACGTTTGTGTATTGTAATTAGTGATTGGTTGTTTTGTGTATTGTAAAAAACTAGGTTCAGTTTGTTTAAAATACATTCTGTGCAAGATTTGTATGGCAGAAAGTAACGTTACTAATGACGCGTATTGTGCTCTCAAACCGCAAACATAGTTTGATGTTTACCTGAGCATTTGGGAATAAATGTAATTTTGAACATTAGACTAACACTTGTCTCTCAGTAGCTCAGAGAACAGCGTTTAATAGATGCAGATAGATCTTGAAAACTTGCAGTGTATTTCACTAATTATTCTTTTGGTTTTGGTTTTGTGGCTTTAATTATGGATCATAGCTCTTTAGATTCACAGTTCATTTCTATAGAATTAATTTCTGTGCTGTTGTCGTTTTGCAGGTGCAGTTAACCAAAAGGGCCGACCCTAATGAGCTGAAGGTCATCTTTCAAAAGGTAAGAAATTCTTCATTTAAAGGCCTAATGTTGGTGTAATATCAAGTTATCATGTTTTAATGATGTGCTTAAATCCGCTGGGAAACTGGGTCTGTGACTTTATAAGCAAGCGTTGATAGTGTCATGACTTTGCTGTGTCATTAAATCTTTATTTCCTTAGTCACGCTGCATTTTTAATTATCACCCTGTTGCCTTCTCCTTTTTCCCAAGGCAAAATTGCATGTTCAGGAAAGTCTAGACACCTGTGTTTGTGTGTTGAAACAGTTTATTGTGTGTGTTCTTCATTTTACAAGTATGAATACGGAAATACTAATCTGTCTCGCTCATTAAATGTCAGCCAGGGCTTTTAAGTGTTGTGAATGGTGATCACTTCCTCCGTTGAGTTCTTGAGCGTCTCTCAGCTGAGAGTAGTTGTGTCTTCGCCCCGTTGGGCCGATTTGGTGTCTGGTAACACAGTGACTTGTGTGCGATGTGGCTCTATTAATAGGACTCAAGCGTGTGAGGTGGATGTTTGGAGGAAGACATGAATGTCAGGGCAATAGATGGATGAGTAAAGAATGTCTCGATAAGGTCAGAGGGCATCTCGCTTTACTGTTTTGTGTCGTGTTTAGCTGCTGCCAATCAAAACTTGGAAAATACACAACTCGTGTGGCATGTTAATATTGATTGTCACCTTTGCCTATTTGTCCAATCAGAGGTTGGTACTTAAATTTGCACAGCAGTTTTGACAGTTATTATGGAATCTGGTATTTCCTTTCCTGCGACCGTAAAGATTCAGTGCTCTTTAACAACAGATGTACGATACCCCGGTACAGTTTCAGCTTGCATTTTGCCAACACAGTTGTTTGAAAGAAGCCAGTGTTATTTTACACAACTGACCACTATTTTGTTTCTTAACGGTCTGCATGCATAAAACGTATGAGGCATTGATTTTCAAGTTCTTCTTCATTCTTTATGCAAATCAATCATAGTGCCCTTCAAATGAGGAAAATGCACATGTGTAATCAGGCTTTATATCCAACACAGATGCTGTAAGTGTGCTTTGTTATTTTCCCTTAGTATTCCAGTGTGGTGGATAAGGATGGAGAGCGGTACATGACACCCAATGATTTCGTGCAGAAGTATTTGGGCCTCCACACGCAGCTCCACTACAACCCTAAAACCGTGCAGCTGCTTGCCGGTGTGGCAGATACTACAAAAGATGGGTGAGACAAACATCATAATTCCTGTCTGTGTAAATACTCTGTGTTCTGATTATTGATGGTTTGATATGAAGCCTAAACCTGAGCCCAGATCTAAAAAGTTACCCACTTTTATAAGATTTTGTTATTTTTTTGGAGTAGTAGCTAGAGATGCGCGGTACACCGGTACTGGAAAAATTGTGGTGTATATATTTTATTTCAAACGGTTCGATACTATCATTTTGATCAATTCGGTATTTTAAAACTCCATGAACGCGCTTGAAACTAGTAAATAAAAACAACAGTAGAAGTGAAACAGATGATAAAGGTGAACGAGCTGACCTTACTGCACCTGTATGCAAGCTTTGCTGTAAGTGCCACAGGAGGCAACACATCAAATTTTGCCAAGCATTTGTCACTTGCTCATTCTGATCTTTAACATGAATTTGGAGATCGACAGGTGAGTGCCTCATTCGTCATTCAGTTTTAATTAACTTTTAATTAACTTGTGTGTGACAAGCTTAAACCATTTTTGCTTTGACCACATAATATTTGCACTTGCATTTCAAGCAGTAAAATAATAATTGAATTTGAATGAAGCAAGAATTTTGCTATATTAGTTTTAGCAAGGCACGACCGTTGTGGTCGCATATGCTCCCGGAAATTAGTCTGCGCAACCTCAAAATATATTTGGGAGCATTTGTCTGAGTGCTAGTAATTGTTGTGGTGTGACTTTTTCATTTCTTTACAAAATCTTTGCTAAGTACTGCACAGTATGTGACTGCTGTGAGCTGATACAGTGAGCTGTTCTATCCAACATTAGCTTACATAACCAATTAAGCTTCATCTTTACATTTTTAGCTTTAATGCAGATTTTAGATATTAGCCATCAATCACTCGCATTGCACTCCGTTGGAACTCGGAACCGTTTTCTTTTAACCAATCTCTGTTACCCTAATTGCACTGCATTGCAATTAGGGGTGTGCGATATGAACATTTTTGATTCTTGACAATTAAAAAATATCCCTACGATCTGTTATTATTGAAGAAATAAAATAAGTCTGCAGCGCATATTCTATCAGTTGCCGTTCTGGTGCCTCCGTCTCACGCAACATACATTCACACAAATGTTTTGATTTAACCAAATGTTTTTGATTTAAATGGCTACACAATTAATGTTTCTTCTCTTTGTTTCCCATTCAGACTGATCTCGTATCAAGAATTTCTGGCCTTTGAGTCAGTGCTGTGTGTGCCTGATGCCCTCTTCATCGTGGCCTTCCAGCTGTTTGACAAGTCGGGCACTGGATCTGTGTCTTTTGGTGAGTACAGTGTTCACTATATATAAATGTTCAGTCTTATTTATAGACTTCTGTGTTTGTACATGTAGACATCAAACTCTATTAAAATCAATTCAGAGTTGAGAATTTGTATGGTGCATAGTTTCCTATGTAGGCCATTCCAGTTCATTCACCTTTTCTGTCTACAGTATGTAGACCACAAGGCCGCTCATAGTGTTTTTGACCCGTAGTGTTTCATTCCCTTTTTCAGAGTCAGCTGATCGTAATGTAGTTATGCTAAACAAACAAGCAGCTTAACCTTGACCACAGAGACATTCATTCACGCACATGTTCACGTGTTCAGAGGACCTTTAAAACACTGTCCGTAATGTTCCAGCGCTTATGTTCTGCAGAAGTGTAAATCTGTCCCTGTTCACTTATTTACAGAGAATGTGCGTGATATCTTCAGCCAGACCACTGTGCACCACCACATCCCCTTCAACTGGGACTGCGAGTTCATCCACTTGCATTTTGGCAGTGACAGAAAGAAAAGCCTCAGCTACCTGGAGTTCACCCAATTCCTGCAGGTACCACACCCAAACAATTATATATACTCAGAGTTATGTAAATATTATATTACTTAAAAACTTTTGTTATAAAATATTTTAATGTAAGTTTTAAATAATACATATCATCATAATAATAATGCAATTATATTGTAATTATAATAGAATAGGGCCAAACTGCTGTCCCACAATCCGAAAACACATTTAAAAGCATGTTTACTAAAATCATTTTATTATCCATTGAAACCCACAATAATATTTAATATATCAGTAAGCTTAATATATATAAAATCATCATTTAGTGGGTACTTTCAATTGGGAGGTGGCTGTCCCAAACCCTAACCCCTAAATTTCAGCTTATGAAAATGTTGAAGTACTTTTTGCATTTTATTCCATTGTTGTTTTTAAAAATATCTTTTTGATTTAAAGTGATGTTCAAAAATAATAATGATTTGTAATTTTCTTTGTAAAATATGTATCCTGCATTTTCAAGTCACTACCGAAACGGTGTATGTTTTAGTCTGTTGGCTGAGACTAATTTTAACTACACCCCTACATTTATGATCATGAAATATTTGTGTATATCTCTCTCTCTCATAGCTACATGGTGAGTAGATAGGCCCCATCATTTTGGGGTAAATTTGTTCAAAAGTATGAAAAATCTGTGTGTAACTTTAAATAACGTCACCTCCAAACTCTTTTTTGGAGTTATTCCATTTAGCTGTCACGACTGAAACATGGCTTGTTTTGTCAAAAATAAAGTATACTGAATTGTCAGCTAAGATGTTTTGGCTCAATGTATATTTAAACTAATGAATCCTTACATTTGAAATCGGTATGATCAACTTTTTTGCCTTTTACAAAGAAAAACTGGATTCAAAATATAACAAATCTCATAAATCAGACTTGAAATATTGTTCAAATTATAATTATTGATTTACCTCTCAAAACCTTTTTAATAAAATAGAAAAATATATATTTACAAGTAAGCAAAATCGTAATAGATCAATATAACCCTTATTATTAAATTATATATTACTGTGTTTTGGGGAGAGGACAAATATTACAGAACTTTCTGAAAATACAATATGAGAATTAACTGCACAATTACTAGAAGTGTGCACCTTAGTTTTTATACAGTTTGCATACATAAAAAATTTGTGGAAAACTTTTTCCCAAGATGTTTCCAACTCTGACTTTGAACCAGTTCTATAGAATAGCCAAATTATGTATGATATATAATATAATAGTGTGTTATTAATGTAATAATGCAGTAGAATAATATTTTATATTTCTGTAATATTACATTTTATAATGTTTATTTTTAATATAATAATGTTAATCTTGTTAATTAAATTATGTTTTAATATAATAAGGCCTCTAACTGGCCCATGCTAATCAGCAAAATCTTGACCTTTTGGTCTTTGGCAGAATTTCTTTACAAGTTCATCACTTAACAAAAATCAAATTTCTGCCGTTGGTGCTTGTTGTCATAGGAGCTGCAGCTGGAGCATGCAAGACAGGCGTTTGCACAGAAAGACAAGGTCAAGAGAGGCGCTGTTTCCGCCGTGGACTTCAGTGACATCATGTCCACCATCAGACACCACATGCTCACACCTTTTGTGGAGGAAAACCTTGTGTCTGTAAGTGCGCAGCTCTGTTTTCCATCTCGTTAGATGTTTATTGCAAAGTTATTATAAAAGTTTTAAATATATGTGTCCTTTTAGGCAGCCGGTGGTGGCACCTCTCACATGGTGAGCTTCTCCTACTTCAATGCCTTCAACTCTCTCCTGAACAACATGGAACTGATCCGTAAAATCTACAGCACTCTGGCTGGGTCTCGCAAAGATACTCTTGTTACTAAAGGTGCGTGCCATGTGTAATCTCAATTTCTGTTCATCTGCATCAGAACTAAGTTTTCAAGTGTCATCTAACATTTTCTTCATCTGTAGAGGAGTTTGTTCATGCTGCAAATAAGTTTGGTCAGATTACCCCTATGGAAATCGACATCCTGTTCCAGCTATCAGGACTGCACTCTCAAACAGGGTACTTTCCTTTTTTTTTTTTTTTTTTTTTTTTTTTTCCCCAAGTTCATCCACACATACTCTAAGCAGCATTATCAGCTAACTATGTGTTATGATGTGTAGACGATTAAACCTGGCTGATATTGAGAGAATAGCACCACTGGAGGAAGGGGCCCTGCCATATAATCTAGCTGAGGTGCAGAGACAGGTGAGTTTATCTATATGAATGGCCAGATAAGAGACTGTGTATAAACTGCGAGAGATGTGTAATGTTATCAGTGAGGATGCCTTATCTAACACCGCTAATTATGGTGCAAAACCACTTTCACTACTAGGGCTTCAGAAAATGTAAAGATTCTGTTTAAACCTAATATTCAGGCTGCTTTCATCTGTCTCAAATGCAGATTAACCTAAAAGCATTGTACATTGTTTGAAACCTCACATGCTCATTTCTTGCTCTCTTTCTGTCATTGCAGCATTCACATACGGATGTTTCTAGGCCTGTGTGGCTGCAGGCAGCAGAGTCAGCATACAGGTTTACTCTGGGCTCCATCGCTGGAGGTTTGAGTTCTGCTCGTTTCTGATAATAATTTAAGGACCCCCCCCAAAAAAAGTGCAGTTATTCATTCTGTTACGCATTTCATTTTTGACAAAGGAAGCTAATAGCAAGATATGTAAAGGGTGCATTCCTTCTTTTAGTTCACGTCAAAGCCATAAACCTTGATTTCGTACTTGCAGGTGTTATTTGGAAGAGGGACATTACCTTTCTAGAAAGTTTGCTTTGGCTTTATTGCTAAGAGAAAAAAAAAGACTGAAAAGTCAAAAAGATTAAGAGTCATTTTTATGTTTCACAATACGCTATTTTTCAGACGTTTGGGATCAGCACGATTTTATATTTTTATTCAGAAAGGATGCTTTAATGTGGTAAAAAACAAAGACATTTATAATGCTACAGCAGGTTTCTGTTTCAAATAAACACTAGTGCTGTCAAAATTAGTGCTTTAACACAGGCGATTAATTTTTCCAGTTTAACAGCGTTAAAAATATTTAATTGATAGCTCTCATTTATACTATAACGTTGAATGGCTATAGTCAATGGTAAATATTAAAGGAAACATTTTTTTTTAGAGACACCAGTAATATTGGTATCAGTGATACTGAAGGTGTTCAGTCCTAAAAGATATGTAACAAATATTAACAATATGCTGTCTTTATGTAGTTTCTACATGAATTTAAAGATTGAATGTGAAATAAATATAAAATTATATTTAAAAACTTTAATGTTAGGTTGGATTAATAACGATTAATTTCAGAAAAAAATCTGCGACCGTTAATTTTTTTTAATCGATTGACAGCACTAATAAATACTGTTCTTTTGAGCTCTATATTTAAAAAAAAAAAAAAGTATGACAGTTTGCACAAAAATATTAGGCTGCACAACTGTTTTCAACTGATAATCAGAAACATTTCTTGAGCGCAAATCAGTATATTTTATGATTTCTGGATCATGTGACACTGAAGACTGGAGTAATGATTCTGAAAATTCAGCTTTGCATCACAAGAATAAATTACATTTTAAATTGTATTACAATAAGTTATTTTAAATTGTAATGATATTTCAAATTACAGTCTTTTTTTTTTTTTTAAATCATATAAGTGCAGCTTTAGTGAGCAAAAGACTTTCAAAAACATTCTTTTTGACCCCAAACATTTGAATAGTAGTGCATATGTTTTTATTTCAGAAGAACAATCTTGTATTCCATGGCCCTTTATAAATGCACAAGATATGCTGTTTTCAATGAATAAATCTGTGTAATTGCACTTCCTGTGTGTTTATAGCGACTGGCGCCACAGCTGTGTACCCCATAGACTTGGTCAAGACCCGTATGCAGAACCAGCGCTCTACAGGCTCCTTCGTAGGAGAGCTGATGTACAAGAACAGCTTTGACTGCGCCAAGAAAGTCCTGCGATATGAGGGCTTCTTCGGCTTTTATAGAGGTTGGTTTTGTCTTATGCTCTCATCTCTGCTACAGAACAAAATAAAGTGTTTATCTTCATGCTTCTAAACCTTGATCTCATTTTTGTTCCTACTCCTTTCTGTGTGTCTCTGTGCGTTTTTTTGTTTTTTTTTCTTTTTTCCCCCCCTGCAGGTCTTCTACCCCAGCTCATCGGTGTGGCTCCAGAAAAAGCCATCAAGCTCACTGTGAGTGTCGTTAAATATCCTGTAGAAAGCTGTTTCTGAGTAGATGACAGTAAAGCCAATTACTTGAATCTCTCTGTGTCTGTCTTCCAGGTGAATGACTTTGTGAGAGACAAATTTACCACAAAAGATGATACAATACCTCTGGCTGCTGAAATTCTCGCTGGTGGATGTGTGAGTATAGTAAACTGCACAATACTGTTAAACTGGGTTGTTGTGCTTAAATGGCTAAATTTTCTGTTTCTGCCTTCCCAGGCTGGTGGGTCACAGGTTATCTTCACCAACCCTCTGGAAATCGTAAAGATTCGTCTACAAGTGGCCGGTGAGATCACGACAGGCCCCAGAGTGAGCGCGCTCAGCGTAGTCCGAGATCTTGGCTTTTTTGGCCTCTACAAGGTATTTTTAAAACATTGTTTCCAACCAAAATTGCCATTGTAATTGCTCACTATTCCTGAATCACATACAGTTGATGGTTTAATGTAAACTGTAACTCATAAATGTTACTGGTTTTCCTCCACAGGGTGCCAAGGCTTGTTTCCTGCGTGATATCCCCTTCTCTGCCATCTATTTCCCCGTTTATGCCCATACAAAGGCAGGTCTGGCAGATGAGGATGGAAGGCTGGGGCCTCTACAGCTGCTGACCGCTGGTGCCATTGCAGGTCAGAACATGACTCTAGCGTGAACTTTTTAATGTTGACAAGGTCTGGTTTCATTTAAAGACATGTGTGTGTTAGTGGGTCTCTATTTTGCACTTGTTTTAAGGCTGGGACACACCAAGCCAATGTCGGGCCATCAGCCAGTGTCTGTTGGGCTGGTTTGTTTAGTGTGTTTCACACGTCGGCTCTCGTCGGGCTCACGCCGTGGCAGTTTGCCCGATTCAGCATGTTGAATCGCCGTCAGGGCCGTCGGGATGTTCAGTTTAGCGAATGAGTCAGTCCCTGAGAATTAAAGCAAAAGTAATGAAAACCAGTAAGTAAATAAAGGCAGCACGAACAGAAGACTGTTCTAATGTAAAGTGATCTTACCCAAGCATTCCATGAGAATAGTTATAAACATAACTGATATTCAAAATAGTAAGCAAGTGCTGCTTACGTTTGTATATCTGTATATCTCTCGTATATCCTTGTTTTGGTTTCTTTTTTTTGATTGAGGAATATATCCTATTGATAGCTGCTGATATAGACAGCTAATTTTTCTCACGCAGGCGCAGAACGCTTGGGTTAGTTTTAGGGTTGTAACAATGTACTGGTATGACGGTCTATTGCGGTTTGAACGTGCACGTTTATACTGTAAACATTTGCATGTCTACGGTTAAAAAAAAAAATTAATGAAAAAAACCCACAAATCTCACCCATACATATGAAACTTATTTTCACTTGGCTGCTTCACTCAGCATTCACTTGGCTGCTTACACACGCAGCGGAGAAAATGAGAGACAGATTTTATCTCATCTCCATCCCCCAACAATTTTTTCTTTAAATCAGCAGTATGGGAATACTTTGGATTTAAAAGAAAAAACAAAAAAACACAAACGCAGGGTTGTCCTTGGGAACAGATTCAATTTCCAAAAAGTGTGGACACAAAGTGGCTGCAAAAGCAGGCAGTACATCCAACATGTTCAATCATATTCGCAGACATCATCAGAACAATCTTGTGTTCTGAACGTGGAATTTACAGTATAATGTGCAATTGGACCGATGGATAAATCAAAAGTAGATACGATATGTGTCTGTGAATATTAAAGCGAAGAGACTGCCATATAAATAATCTGCTTGTTTCTGCATGTCTCTGAGTGGCACCGTTTTTTTTATCGAATACACACTGAAGTACGCATGCATGACGCTAATGGTGTTTTCAGCATCTACATGAACATCACCAGAGCTGCTCTAAGAGAAAAGCTAAATTAACATTTTAAACAAGTTTTTTCTTTTGAGAAAATCTATTGTCAAATACACTCTGTCAAAAGACAAGTCCCCCTTGTCATCCAAGATGTTCATGTCTTTCTTTCTTCAGTCGTAAAGACATTGTTTTTTGAGGAAAACATTTCCGGATTTTTTTTCAATATAGTGGACTGCTATGGTGTGCCGAGTTTAAACTTCTAAATGCAGTTTAAATGCGGCTTCAAACGATCCCAAATGGAGTTGTAAATGATCCCAGCCGAGGAAGAAGGGTCTTATCTAGCAAAACGATCTGTTATTTTCATAAAAATAAAACAATTTATATAGTTTTAAATGTCAAACGCTTGGCTTGTATTGCTCTTCCTGAACTGTTTTTTTTCTGGTTCATGACAGTTAGGGTATGTCGAATTCAAAATCGTCCTATATCGCTGTTTTACCTTTTTTGTTAAGGGTGTTTGATCTTCTTTGCATGTTCACTTTGCAAAGACTGGGTTGATGCTTCTGCAGTGATGTAGGATGATGTTGAAATTATTTTTGAAGTTGAGGGAGAAAATACAATGAGAGTTTTTCGACATACCCTAACTGTCTTGAGTCAGAATACACCGAGTTCAGGCAGAGCAAGACAAGAAGAGCGTTTGAGATAAAAAATGATTTAAATTGTACTTTTTTTAATGAAAATAATTGATCGTTTTGCTAGATAAGACCCTTCTTCCTCAGCTAGGATCATTTACAACCGCATTTGGGATCGTTTGAAGCCGCATTTAAACTGCATTTTGGAAGTTGAAAATCGGGGCACCATAGCAGTCCATTATATGAAGAAAAATCCTGAAATGTTTTCTTTAAAAAGCATAGTTTCTTTATGGCTGAAAGTTAATTTTTTAAATGTGTTTTTTTTTTTTTTTTTTTTTTTTTTTTTTTTTTTTTTTTTTTTCATAAGAGAGAGTTCAGTACTTTCTTTAAAGTGGTTTCAAGTTTGTTGCAATAAAGGATTTGTTCACTCAGATAACTTGTTCTTAATCTTTTAAGAGTCATTGTTACTGATAAGAATTACCTTTTCACTTTTTTTGCCTTTTTCATTTTTAATCAGAATGTCAACAAGTTCATAGCTTTTTTTTTTTTACACTATAATATGGAAGAAAAAAATCTTCCATTTCTTTTTTTCCAAACAAAATGAAGCCACATCCACAGTGCATTGTGCATGAAGTGTTCATGATTTCATGTGAAAATTCAGAAAAATCATATTCTCCCATAAAATAACATGTCTGAATGACTCATGCGTAATAAGACTAGATTTTCTATTTAAGATCAGACATTTTCTATCATGTATTAATAGATGTCTGGATGATTTTTGATTTTTACAGGTGTCCCGGCTGCTTCGCTTGTGACCCCTGCTGATGTCATCAAGACACGACTGCAGGTGGCTGCCCGCGCCGGTCAGACGACTTACTCTGGAGTGATCGACTGCTTCAGAAAGATCTTAAAGGAAGAAGGTTTCCGAGCTCTATGGAAGGGAGCAGGAGGTACACACATATCATTAGGACACAGATTTCATTTCAGTCACATCCATATTCACTCACACTCCTCTTCCTGTGTTTTTCGTAGCTCGTGTGTTCCGTTCATCTCCTCAGTTCGGTGTGACCCTGGTGACCTACGAGCTCCTGCAGCGATGGTTCTATGTTGACTTCGGAGGACAGTAAGTACTCATCATGTTAAGCACACTTTTACTGAATGAAAATGTGAAGTAACGCATCTCAGAGGATTCACACAGCATGAGGAAATGCTTATAAAATATGGATAAGGTAATCAAATCTGATGGATGAGCTACACTAATGGTTGTTATAAAATAGCTGATATACTACAGCAATAAGCCCCAAGAAGTGATGGTTTGCAGTGAATTTATAACAGCTAAGGAGCGTTGTTAGGCATGACATGAAGCTGAGTGCCTAAAACCCCCTGGCTGTTATAAATTCACTGTAAACCGTGGCTTCACAGGGCTCATTGCTTTTATAAAATGGTTATTCCATACATGTAGTAAGGTTCCACAAAATAAAACAGGGCAAATAAAGTGTAATGATATTAATAAAAACATTACTCTCCCTCCAAACAATGAAGTTCCTCAGAAACGGTTGTGGTTGCGACAAAGTTGCCCAAAGTGGTTACTGAGCAAAACACAGACGTAAACAAAGGTGTATGTTTGACAGTGATGGGAATAACAGCGTTATAAGTAAACAGCGTTTCTAATGTCATTACTTTTTTCAGTAACAAGTAATCGGACGAATTACTGTTGAGTTCTTCTGGGGTAATTTCTGGCTTATTCCTCTAAAATCTAAAAATAATGTCGTTTCTTGCAATTACTTTCCCGATCCCACCCCCTCTCTCTCCCACTTCACTTCCTATCAAGTCTGATCTGTCCTGTCACAATAAGGGCGAAAATGCCAAAAATAGATCTTTAAAAAATAAAAAAAACAAAATGAAATAAAAACTTAATATTTATCTAACAAAAAAATGCTCCAAATGTTTTTCTAAATTAACTTAATATAAAAACAAAATGAAATATAATGACTTTGCCATTACGTACAAAATTGAACTATTTCAATTACTAAAACAGAAGCATAAGCTGTTTTGGGGGCAGGGGAAAAAAAGACGGCTCGGGCCAAGAATTCTGATAAGCTGTCGGACCGGTTATGACATACTTCGAAATTGCAGCATGGCATGAGAGACATGTCGCCGTTTTACTGGCTGGTTGGACCAGTCTAAAATGCCACCAAACAGCAGACACACTGCTAGCACGTTTACACAGTATTTCTTCGCTGCTCTAAACAGTGGTTGCTTGTGGCAACACAGCACAATGTCCTGTGTTTGCATTCTGAGCCGCAAAGAAGAATTGACTTCTGATTTGCAGCATTAAGCAAAGCTAGCAGGTATAATTAGGTCTTGTAAGAAAATGGTATCAGATCGGTACATGGGTTTAAGAACTCGCCGATGCCAGAATGTTTTGTGGTATCAGTGGCATTTGAAACAAACCTACTACAAACCATTAAAATGTTAGATCCTTACGTTGATATACACTACTGTTCAAAGGTTTAGGTCAATAAGATTTTTCTTTTTGAAATAAATTATAACTTTTATTCAGCAAGAGTGTACTAAATTGGTCAAAAATGATTTGAAATTAACATTTTTTCCATATTACTGTATGTTCTTGATAAAATATCTGAAGTAGGTCCTCGGAAATCACAGTGAAATGTCTTTGAGAGATTGCAAAATGTATAAATGAGTCGGAGAGCAAAAAACAAGCAAATCAGAAACACTCTCTGCTGGTGAATCACTCTGCATTCAGGCTGACTAACATGACTTTGGAATGGAGGGTTTTGGAGAAAGGGTGGTTGCACGTGGGAAAGCATTTTATATGCAGTGAGAAATACGCATTTTATTCAGACTGAGAAATATGGCATGTTGAGTCACTTTTGATCAGCTTCATCTGTGAGGAAAACCACTCTTCTTCTCTTCCCCTTCCAGTCGCCCTGCTGGTTCTGAGCCAACGCCCAAATCCCGGATCTCTGAGCTTCCTCCCGTCAGTTCCGAGCACGTCGGCGGTTACCGTCTGGCAGCCGCCACCTTCGCCGGCGTGGAGAACAAGTTTGGACTGCACCTGCCCAAGTTCAAATCCTCCGGGGTCACGGCCATTCACTCCGAAACGCCCAAGGAACAAGCCGGCGCTTCGTAAAACGCCACGCCCCGCCCACCACGGCCTTGTCCTCCAATGGCTGCATGCCTCCCTCCCGCAGTACAATTGCCTACATTTTTCTCATTTTTTTTTTTATTTTCTTTCAGTTATTAGGTGGGGGACACGGGGAAAATTATACTCGTTTTCAGAGTCCGGTTGCTTTAACCCATTATCAGTGCCTCAGTTTTGATGAAGAACACTGGTTAAAGCTCATAATTAGTGTGTTTTCTGAAGCACAGGGTAGACGTTTGCCACACCGATCGAGAGCTAAAGCAACACACGCAGTGAAATACCCAGCAAGGGCTCATCATCAGCCGCTGAAACGAAAGCTAAAGAGCTTTTCACGAAACACTCCTGAAAGAAAAACCATGACGCGTACTGTCGGTTTTGTGTTCCTGTGATCCCCGAGACGCACATTCGCCGCTTTCGAGTTTTATTCTCATAATTATGATGTATTGATGTGACCGAAGCATGCTGTAGCGCTTTTCATTTGCTTAATAGGCTTTGCGTAGCTTGCACATGTACTGTATATACATGTACATCTCATGCACAGAGACGTGTCTCTCGCTCTCTCTCTCTCTCTCTGTCACACTGACTGATGTACAGAGGTTTCAAAACTTGATCGATTGATCAAAAAGCAATCATAGTTGATTTGAAATGTAGAGAATAATTTAAATGCATTTCATTCTTGTATTTTATGGAAATAAATCAATACGGTTCAATTTTATTTCTAGTTTGTGAAGGTTTTATTGAGTTTGTCACTGCAGGTTACAAAAGAGAGGTCGGATAAAGTGAGTTAGTGAAGTCGTTGGAGGACCAAACACACATGCAAAATCAACACGCTGGTCCCGGTCATGTAAATCAGCGATCCCACACATTTAAACCAGTGCATTTCCTGTGGTGTTGCCAGTCATTCATAATTACTGCATTTGAAGAAAATGCATGCACAAAGCACAAATTATAGCTGAGGAAATATTTTGCATATGGTTAGGCTTGTCACCACTGTGATGTAATTTGATTTTTTTTTTTTTTTTGACTGTGCTCATTGTGCTTTTGAAAGTCTAATCATATTTCCATCCAAGTTAGGGGATTTTAAGCAGACGTGAATAAATGTGCATTTAAAATGCCTAAAATATTTTTAAATGCTTTTGAGAATTTTTAATGTTGTCATTGTCGTATGTAGTTATAAATGCTGTTTCATATTCATTATGAATAAATGAACCCATTAACTGTGTATGGGTATTAAGTTGTCACCATTAAATTGTTCATAATTATTATGAGCCAAAAGCTCATGACCAAGAAAGTCAGAGCTATAGAAATTTACAAGATTTAAAATTTTATTCATGCTTTTCTGGAGCTTGAAATGTATCCATTTTAAAATTCCCTGATTTGTGTTTTAATGACTGTGGGACCCTGATAAATGTCTTCAGATATCAGATACTGAGGTAAGTATCCACACAAAAACAACACTTGAAGGAAACAGACAAGCTTTGGTTCAGAAAATATGTTTAGATTAAGGCTGGTTTGACTCTGGACTGCTTAAGCTTTTTAATCAAGTATGTTTTAATTTTAGATGTTCTGAACCATGTAAAGCGACAATATTTTAAATACACATCCATTAAAAACATTACCAGTTAAAAGTTTTTGAACAGAAAGATTTTTAATGTTTTTTAAAGTCTCTTCTACTCATCTAGCCTGCATTTATTTGATACCAAATGCAGCCAAAGCAGGAATATTGTGAAATATTTTTACTATTAAAAGAACTGCTTTCTATTAGAATATATTTTAAAATGTAATTTATTCCTGTGACCAAAGCTGAATTTTTAGCATCATTACTCCAGTCTTCAGTGTCACATGATCTTTCAGAAATAATTCTAATATGCTGATTTGCTGCTCAAGAAGTATTTATTTTTATTATCATTATTATCAATATTTAAAACGGTACATTTGTTTCAGGATTCTTAAATGAATATAAAGATCCAAAGATAAGCATTTATCTGAAATAAAAAAGCTTTTGTAACATTATACATTCTAGAAATGATAGAAATTGATACTTTTATTTAGCAAGGATGCTTTAAATTGACCAAAAGTGATGATCAAGACATTTATAATGTTACGAAAGATTTCTATTTCAAATAAAAGCTTTTTAATCACAGGAATAAATTACATCGATTCATCATCAAGAACAACGATTTTAAATAGTAAAAATATTTCAGCATTTTACTGTTTTTTTTTTATATAATAAATGCAGGCTTAATGAGCAGAAGAGACTGAAGAAACGACTGATGGTGTATTTCTTACAATTTTACATTAAAATGTATATGTAAAAGGGAGGTTGTTTTAAATCTTGAGATTTCATGTCACTAAATACTCTGCTTATACAATATCAAGAAAATACATAAATTAGATAAACAACTAAAATCCACAGGTAATGAATAAACTAAAATATTTAAAAATTCTGTAAGAGCAGTTGCATTATGAACTGGGCGGTCACTAAATTCAAGTTACAAATAAAATAACAGATAAATAACAGATGGTAAAAACACATAAATAGTATAGGATGCAGCTGGCTATTAAATGAGAACTCCACTTCCAGAACAATAGTTCACAAATAATGTACTCACCCCCTTGTCATCCAAGATGTTCATGTCTTTCTGTCTTAAGTCGTGACGAAATAATGTTTTTTTGAGGAAAACATTTCAGAATTTTTGTCCGTATAATGGACTTCATTGGTGCCCCGATTTTGAACTTCCAAAATGTAGTTTAAATGCAGTTTCAAAGGGCTCTAAACGATCCCAGCTGAGGAAGAAGGGTCTTATCTAGCTAAACAATCGGTCATTTTTTTCGGAAAACAATTTTTTAATATATTTTTAAAGCACAAAAGTTAGTGTAGCACAGGCTCTGGGATGCGCCTTCACGATGCTATGTACTATTGCATCATGTTGAAAGGTCACATGGAACTACAGACCCAGTGTTTACAAAGCGAACGCGCAAAGACCAAGAAAGTGCAAGTAAGTTTGTAAACGCTGTTTATAAACAAAAAAGGTACAACAATGTCCTCCTCTCAAGTTGTAGGAGAAAATAAGATGCAGTTTTTGGCCATACTCAGTACACAGACGATGAACTTACATGTGATTCGTAGTAGTCACGGGAAGTTCGGATCATTTTACCAATTTGGACCTTTGAGTCTTGTTCAGGAAAATGAATGATCCTTTTTTCAAGTCATCTGGTTCATTTTAGCAAAATATAATTAAAATGTTACGTTTTACATCCCTAACACATCTACTGCTTACACAAATGTTGATCACACTACAAACAAGATAAAATTATAATGCTATAAGAAACAGAAAAGATTCATTCATCAAACAGGTGAGCTGATGCTACATTCACGCCACGCCGTAATTCCGACATGAAAACAAGTGACATTCTACGCTATCTGGAATTATGAAACTACAAACTACATTTTGGAAGTTCAAAATCGGGGCACCAACAAGAAATTCCATTACATGGAGAAAAATCCTGAAATGTTTTCCTCAAAAACCATAATTTCTTTACGACTGAAGAAAGACAGACATGAACATCTTGGATGACAAGGGGGTGAGTACATTATTTGTAAATTGCTGTTCTGGAAGTGGACTTCTCCTTTAACTACTTGTTTAAATGAAAAAAGTAGTAGTTATATAAATGGCAAAATCTGTGCCAAAGGAAAGTTTTGAGTTTATGCTTATCAAAGGACCACAGTTTTTCTTCAAGCCCTTTTGTAATGACAAAACATGGGGCTTTTTTTAAAACGCTATCTAGAGATTTCTACCAATGTTTTGCAAAGGCAAAAAAACATTTTCAGTCATAAATGCTGGAATAAGCAAGCACCAAGAGGGTATAACGCTGTGACGGAAGATTGTGGATAGGTGTGTTTGTGTGTCTTATAAAATTAGCTTTAAGGCATTCAGAAGTAAGAACTGAGTTACATGTTGAAAAGTATGCTGATTCGGTTATTACAAATGCACATGTTCAGTCTTCGTGAGCTAAAAACAAAATGCATTTGTTAAAAATCTATAAATAATGTGAAAGTTTATCCGGAAGGGAATGTTAAAAATATTCCACCCCTTTAAAAACACATTTCTCCTGATACTCAGGTTGCGTCAGTGTCTAAAGATGCTGTACAAGAGTTTGCATATTGGTTAGTGTTGCTGTACAGCAATCAACCTTCCCTTTTCTCCAAATCAGCCTCTAATCCTAAAAATAGATTAAAACATTAAAATTCCCATCTGATATAATCTACTTTAACCATTCTGTCCCACTACGAATATTACTCCAAAATGTTTAGCAACACTAAGTGCTTCAATTATTATTCTGAAACAATCCATTTTTCCCTAGAATTAAAAAAGAGCCAGAGATTGTCACTAAAAGAACTAGAGGGTGGAGATATGCAAATGCAGGGGAAGCATCATTGGTCAGCAGGAGTTGCTATGGTGATCATGCAGCCAATCGCTGAGCGGCCAGTTCCTCCACGTCCTCGCGGTTCTCGTTGATCTCGGTGAGCGTGAGCACAAACCGCGTCCACTCGTCCTGCCGCGGCACTGAGATTTGCTGCGGGAAAACACAAAATGTGTTTGAATGACAGACCACTGCCGCAGAACTTCATTTAATTGCATTTAATTGCATCCGCACCTCTCCAACGTCGTAAATGTGCACCTGGCCCTCAGAGTCTCCGACGGCCACCTCTCGTCCCGACTGAGCCCAGCGCACGCGGTTCAGCGCAGGATTTCCCTCCACCGTTACGCTTGCTGTGGGAACCTGAAACAGCAGATTATCAGTCAAGATTTGTGGATTTGTTCGCATTGTATTTCTAGGAGATTGTTGTACCTCAGTTTCGTTGTTGAGGTTCCACAGGTCCAAATGTCCAACTCCGTCCACACAGGCAAACAAAGCGGGATGTGTGGGAGACCACATGACATCGTACACGTAGTCTGAATTGTCCTCGAAAGAGTACAAGGGCTTATTGTTCTGTCAGGAGAGACACAGACAGACCAGTGGTGTTATTATTGACTAAAATTATTAAAAAATGCTTTTATTCACTGAAAAATGCAGATATTATATAAAATAAAAATATTTTATGAAAACTACAACAACAACTAAAAAGTTTACATTTAAGTTAAGGTTCTAAGTTTAAAGTTTAAGTTTCCAAAATTATTCAAAATTACTCAAAACTGAAATAAAAATAAAGTGATTCAAACAGACCAGTATTGTTACTGTTAAAAAAAAATAAAATTGAAATAAAAATAAATGAAATATAACTGAAATTAAATGTAAATATTTCATAAAAACTATACAAAACCTAAATGAAAATTAGAAACTGTAATAAAGTAAGCTAAAGTATTAAAATGTCTAAATCTGAAATACAAATAAAATTAAATAAAACTGAAATTAAATGTAAATATTACATAAAAACTTTAAAAAACTTAAATGAAAATTAGAAACTGGAATAAAGTTGAAATATTAAAATGACTAAATCTGAATTAGAAATTACATTTAATGAAACTGAAATTAAATGTAAATATATTTTTAAAAAAAACTTTAAAAACTGAAATGAAAAGGAGAAACTGGAATAAAATAAGTTGAAGTACTAAAATGTCTAGATCTGAAATAAAAATGAAATTAAATAAAACTGAAATTAAATGTAAATATATAATAAAAACTTTTAAAAACTTAAATGAAAATTTGAAACTGGAATAAAGCAAGCTGAAGGATTAAAATGACAATCTGAAATAAAAATAAAATAAAATAAAACTGAAATTAAATGTAAATATTCCATAAAATCTTTAAAAAACTTAAATGAAAAATTAGAAACCAGAATAAAGTAAAAGTATTAAAATGACAAAATCTGAAATAAAAATTACATAAAACAAAACTGAAATTAAAATGTAAATATTAAAAAAGAAAATTCAAAAAACAAATGAAAATTTGAAATTGGAATAAAGCAAGTTGAAGTACTAAAATGACTAAATCTGAAATAAAAACAAATTAAAGCTTACTGTTCTGTCAGGAAAGACAGACCAGTTCATTTAAATAAAACTGAAATAAAATATAAATATTTTATAAAAACAAAATATTTAGCTGAAAAATTAGAAACTGAAATAAAATACAAAGAAAATCACTAAAACTATTAAAAATAGTTTTCATTCATTTAAATAAAACTAAAATAAAATATAAATATTTGATTAAAAAAAAAACTTGAAATGAAAATTGAAACTGAAATAAAAGAAGTACTACACAATCTGAAATAAAAATAAATTAAAGCTTACTGTTCTGTCAGGACAGACACGAACAGACCAGTGTTGCTATTGTTAACTAAAATTAAAACTATATATGTATATATAAAAAAAGTTTATTGAAACAATGCAGAGATGACATAAATACATTTTAGATCAAAACCTAAAATGAAAATCACTTAAGTTTAACAACATAAGTTTAAGTAATAAACAACTAAATGTGAAATAAAAATAAATCTAAACAGAAAATTAAAAACTTAAAAAACTATGTAAAAGTGACAAAAACACAAAATTAATAAAATTAACTAAAATGAAAACTGAAAATATAAAAATAAAACTTCATTCAAAATATTAATGCATGCTATAATAGCATATAAATAAAGTTTGTAATGTTTATAATAGTAGTGTAGTGTGTTTGGCACCTTGGTACTCCAGAGTTTGACGGTCCAGTCAAAAGAGGAAGTGACAAACAGGTGAGAGAAGTCGACCGGTCCTGCCGCTGTGTGGCAGTCGAGGCCTGTGATTGGTCCATGATGACCCTCAAACATCTCACTGATGCCCGCTTTGCTACAACACACACACACACACAATGCACCACCATGAATCACTTGTGCAGATGTGAAACAGACACAAACAGCTCAGCGCTCACACACTCACCTGCCGTGTCTGCATGCGGTGTAGACGGAGCCGTCCTCACTGCCCACCACAAAATTATTGACGTCACCCAGAGGAAATGACATGGAGGTGACGGCCACAGGCTTGGACTGTTTGAACACGAGCTCCAGACTGTCCTGCACATTTTAGGAACCATAGAACTTATATATAAAGGTAAATTAAATGACCAATATAACATCAATATAGTTAGACAGCGTTTAGCTAGCGATGTTAGGGGTGTGGAAGGGAATGATGTGTGTTACCTGTGGTGTTGACAGCATGTCCAGACTCCAGGAGCACATCTTGCCATCAGTGGAAATGCTGATGAGATTGTGAGCGTTCTGCGTCCCCACCACATTCACACAGTACACCGGGTGCTGGACACAGACAGAAGGGATTGAGGACAGTGTAGTTGAAGATGATACAGGTGATGAGTCTGTGTTTTTCCGAACGTACCGTGTGAGCCGAGGCCGAGAGCGGCGTCCTCTGCACAGGGGTGCGTTTGTTACTGCGGTTGTCCCACAGAACGATCTGCCCCGAGTACGTGCCTCCAACCACCAGATTAGGATGAAACTGTGCAAACGCTGCTGACATCACTGCAGACTGAACAAACACACATATTACATAAGGCATGTGACCCTCTAAATAATGATATATTATTATATGTGACCCTGGACCACAAAACCTGTCATAAGAATCAATTTTTTGAAATTGCGATTTATACATAGTCTGACAGCTGAATAAATAGGCTTTTCATTGATGTATGGTTTGTTAGGATACGACAATATTTGGCCGAGATTCAAATATTTAAAAATCTATAATCTCAGGGTTCAAGAAAATCTAAATATTGAGGAAATCACCTTTAAAGTTGTCCAAATGAAGTTCTTAGCAATGCATATTACTAAACAAAAATTAAGTTTTGATATATCTGTGGTAGGAAATTTAAGAAATATCTTTCTGGAATTTGATCTTTAGTTAATATCCTAATGATCTATGGAATAAAACAAAAATCTATCATTTTAACCCATACAATGTATTGTTGGCTATTGCTACAAATGTATCTGTGCTACTTACGACTGGTTTTGTGGTCCAGGGTCACATATAAAATAAAAATATATGAGGAATAAAAATATCATATTTAATGACTAAATGACTAATATTAGAACTATTAAAATTACATTTAATTTGGTATGTATTTCCTGTATTTTAATTAATTTTAATTAGTCATCCATTCATTCTCCAAAGAACTTAAGATCTTAATTCACTGATTGATTGATTGATTTAATGAGTCTGTTTGTTTATTCTTGCATGTATTTTAATTCATTTTAATCATTCATCCATCCTTTCTCTAAACCGCTTATGATATTACTTAATTGATTTTATATGTATTTATTATTTTAATAACTTAATAATAATAATAAAATTTAATAAAATAAATTTATGTATTAATTTTAATTAGTCATCCATTCATTCTTAAAAGCACTTGCGATCTTAATTTACTGATTTACTTTTATTTATGTATTTATTTTATTTTAAGTTTAATTAATACGTTCGTTTGTTCATGCATTTATTTTAATTAATTTGAATTATGCATCCATCCTTTCTCTAAACCAATTGTGATGATAATCAACGTATTTATTATTTTAATAAATTTAAGAAATATGTATGTTTATTTATTCATGGATTTATTTCAATTAATTTAAAATATAATTAGTCATCCATTTATTTTTCAAACCACTTGTGATCTTAATTATTTTATTTTTATTTATTTATTTATTCATTCATTCATTATTTTAATACTTTTTAGTAATTTTTTTTTTTGCTTAATTATGTATTTATGATTAAAAAAAATAATAATTTTAATTAATCTCCAAACCACTTGTGATCTTAATTGTTTTAAAACATTTATTTATTTATTTATTTAAAAATTAATCCATCCATTAAACCTCTTCTCTTCTATTTTGATGGATTTAATTTTTATTTAATTATTTATTACTTTTAATGGATTTAGTTATTTTAATAATGTTAATTAATAAGTTTGTTTGTTTGTTTATTTATTCATGCATTTGTTTTAATTCATTTTAATTATGGATGCATCATTTCTCTAAACCACTTGTGATTATAATTTATTATTTTTGTATTTATTTATTTTAATAACATTAATAAATTTGTTTGTTTTGTTTATTTTAATTAGTTTTATTTATAATATTATATATATATATATATATATATATATATAATTAATTAGTCATCCATCTATTCTCCAAACCACCTGTGATCTTTATTGACTGATTTACTTTTTTGTTAATAACTTTAATTAATAAGTTTGTTTGTTTGTTTATTCATGCATTTATTTAAATTCATTTTAATTAGTCATCCATCCTTTCTCTAAACCACTTGTGATATTAATTATTTTAATAACGTTAATAAATTAATTTATTTATTAATGCATTCATTTTAATTAGTCATCCGTTCATTCTCCAAACCACTTGATTTATTTTTTTAATTTAATTTAATTTTTTATGACTTTTTATGGATTTATTTATGTATTTTAATTAATCCATCCATCCATCCTCCAAACCACTTGTCTTCTATTTTAATTCATTAATTGTTTTTTTTTATTATTATTATTATTTATGATTTTTAATGTAATTATTTATTATTTTAATGTTTTTAGAAATATACATAAAGCTCATCACCTGGCAGTGGAAGACATATTCTGGTGTGGTTTTCTTATATTTCATGTTCCAGACGAGAGCCACACCATCGGGCTCATGTGGAGCATCTTCATTACTGCTGTATGACGCCACCAGCAGCTCAGGGTACTGATGGGAACGACAGAAAACAGGACAAGGGTCACAACAGTCATAAAAACTGTGTTACACACTTACAGTCACAGAACAGAGCTGCGTGATCATGCACCTGCGGTGACCAGTCGAGACAGGTGACGACTCTGTGTTTCGACCAGCGCTCGTCTGCAAACTGTCTGTTCAGGGAGAGTTTGGCTCCAGCCTGAGACTCTCTGAAACAAACACAGTACAACAACAACAAATGATACCATCACACACCACAGACAAACCACATATGCTAACGGATAAACACACTCACCCCTCTTTATCCTGAAGGTCTCGTCCGCTGTAGTCAAAAAACACGTCCACCTGTTCGGAGAGAGCTCGCTCCACGATACGAGAGCTGTGGTCGAAGAAAGTCATGAACTCCTCCGAGTGAAGAATCTGCTGTTTCTCTTCCTCCGTCAGCTCATGAGGAA
This sequence comes from Labeo rohita, assembly GCF_022985175.1. Taxonomy (NCBI): domain Eukaryota; kingdom Metazoa; phylum Chordata; class Actinopteri; order Cypriniformes; family Cyprinidae; genus Labeo; species Labeo rohita. The sequence goes on along the minus strand of NC_066874.1, from coordinate 3,542,454 downwards.
GCGCTACACACAGAAAGAGTTTCCTTCATCAGTTAAAAAGCTGGTACTGAGCTGTATTTCATGTCTAGCTATGGTTGCGAGCACTACCTTCCTCTTCCTCTTTCTGAGAGTCTTTCTCCTCTTGTTGCTCCAGAACAGGCTGCGTTACTCCCAAATCCTCCTCTTCCTCCTCATCTACAGACAGCAGTGAAGGATTTAGTTTCACGTACACACTGATGCATTAAAGAAAAGCGCATGTGTGTAATTTACCGTCTTTGTGATGAGTCTGTGTGGGCGTCTGCGTCTCTTTTGAGTACGACACCATCTCTTTGGGTGGGAAATCCACCTGCGTGACCTTTGACATGCCCAGTTTTAACGGACCACGTCTGCAAAAAATAAAGATGTGCATGTTTAGACTGAAAATAAATAAATAAATAAACAAATCGAAAGAAATCTAGTACCTATAGAACTAAAAAAATCTATTATAAATATATATTATTTAAAAATATTAAGTCATTAAATGAAAATCAATAAATAAATTAAATGCAAAATAAATAATATTTTTTAAAAATGAAAAATTCTAAAAATAATAACAAAAAATATTAATTAAAATAAATGATAAAGACATACACTACAAAAATGCAAAATAGTAAAAACATTAAATAGTAAAATTAAATCAAGTAAAACATACATAAATAAATAATGAACTTTTAAAAAGTAAAATTAATCCATTAATGAATTATTTAATTAAAAATTAATTTGTTAAAATTAAAATAATTAATACATTAAAACTAACAAATAAAACAGAATTAACAATCAAATTAAATATAATAAATAATAAATAAACAAACAAACAGCACACAGGAAACCCAAAAAATTAAAAAAAAAAATTATCTACTAAAGGGCGAAAATATAAATGATAAACAATAAATAAATTACAAAAATGAAAAACAGTAAAAACTATAAATAACTAAATAAATTCATTAAAATAAATAAAACATACATAAATAAAAAACAATTATTTAATTAAAAATTATACATTAATTAATTATTTAATTTAAAATTAATTTGTTAAAAATAATGAATTAATTAAAACTAACAAATAAAACAGAATTAATAATTAAATTAAATATAATAATTACATTTAAAATGCATAAATATTAGCACACAGTAAACCCAGAAATTCATAAAAATCCATCTGCTGAGGGGTGATAATACAAATGATAAATAATAAATAAATGACAAAAATTTAAAACAGTAAAAACAATAAACAACTAAATAAACAAATTAAAATAAATACAACATACATAAATAAAAATAAATAAGTGAATAAAGAAATTTTACATTAATTAATTATTTAACTAAAAAATAAACTGATAAAAATAACGAATAAATTAAAACTAAGAAATAAAAAATAAATTAAATATAATAAATAATTACATTTAAAATGCATAAATAAATAAACAGTACACAGGAAACCAGAAATTTATAAAAATCCACCTGCTGATGGGTGATATTATAAATGATAATCAATAAATAAATTTAAAAAAGGAAAAATAGTACAAACTATAAATTACTAAATAAATAAATAAAAATACATATAGAAATAAAAATAAATAAATAAATGTAAATATTATTTAATAAAAATTAATAAATTAAAACTAATTACAATACAAATACAAAATATTAAATTTAATTAAAATGCATGAATAAAGTCAGTATGTGAATTACAGGTTTACAGGAGGCTCAAACCTTTGCAAGGATGTCAAAACAAATGGGAAAAACTATGGGAGCCTTACTAAATGCTAAACCAAATATAGCTCCATTCTATGTGTTACATAAGGAACATTTTATGTTGGTCAGAAAAGGTAAATATAGCAACAGTAGGATGTCTGAATGTTTTCCAGGCGGGAAATAAGATTGTACAGTATGTAACAAAACATGGGTCACTATACCTGGACGCTCTGTTTAATGACAAGTGGGTGGGATGTAATGGAAACATGTTCAAAAAGAATATTTTTTTCTTAGAAATTACTTTTAAGTTAGTCAGACAGCATTTATTTAGCTAAGCTAGGGGTGTCAAAGGAAATATAACTGACATTGTGTATTCGCACAATGCATTATTTGGTTCATCATGACCATCCAAGAAAAAAAAGACAGCAAGATTGAGGGGACAAATGTGAGACAGAAGGATAAATGAAGCAGTGGCTGGTAACAGAAGGAGAGAATGCAGGTAAAGCACAGCAGGAGTGATGGTTAATGAGAGACAGAGAGAGACAGCAGTACCCGAGCTGAGAGTCTGAATGGAGCAGTAGAGTAGAGGGGTCAGAGTCCCAATGAAGAGTCCTGTTAGAGACACACACACACAGGTAGACACGCATGCAGACAGTTACACAGGAGAGCAGTTATAAGAGTCGCTGTTATACACTAATATATGTGCATGCACACACACGCTTCAGATGAGCTTCACATACAGTACAACACAATACAATACAGAGAAACTCATATTTGTAACAAAATGAAAGTTTATCTGCATGTCTGTGTTTATTAGGGCTGAGCAATTTGAACATGAAAAGTGTTGACTGTTTTTGCTGTACCAGATCCACAGTGAAAGACAGTACATTTAGAAAGCATTAAAATCCCTTTTTGTTTTTACTTTTTCATGTGTTTTAACATTACGATAAGACTTACGCTTTAAAAAAAAAGCTTTAAAGATTTTAACTTTCAGATTTTCAAAATGTGAAAAAGTATATGTAAACTTTCTAAATATACTGTAGACAATCAGTGATATTTTGATACATTAAAAAAAAAATGTAACACTAAAATGAAACTTCAGTTTAACTGCTCATTTTTTCGTAAAACCAAATAGTGATAAAAGCGTCAACCCACAGTGCCGAAATTACTGATAAAGAAAATCATTATGGGTCTCTGAAAACTTAAAACATTTAAAGGGGTCATCGGATGCTAAGTTCGCTTTTACATGTTGTTTGAACATTAATGTGTGTTGGCAGTGTATGTACAAATCTACACTATAATGATAAAAATCCATGCAGTAGCTTTTAATTATTCGGTAAAAATAATATCCCCTTTTTCAAATCGAGCCGTTCTCAGATGCCTGTCATTGTGGCGTCACAGAGGCCGCTCCCACGATAGTTGATTGACATGAGCGTCTTACCTCAGACCAGCTGTAACAGTCCGACCTCCACAGTTTCGATGCCGGAGCAGGAATGTAAGTTAGACAAGAATATCTCCGATTGAGCGATTGAGGTGTTGTGTTGCTGGATGTAATGATGAACATAGCGGTCGTCATTTACTCCCGACATCTGAGCCGCTGAAGATGCAGTGGTTTACATTTGTTTGTGAAGTGAATGCGCTTCCTGATCTACATATATCTGTCTATGTTCGCGCAAATCATTCGTGATCCAGCTTCACTTACAGCAGAAGTGAGTATAAGGGGTTTTTATGAATCTTTGCGATCGCTTTTCCTAATAATGTGCTAGTTTGCAAGTTTAGCGGCTAAACGCGGCTAAGGTAAAGAGGCTCGTCACTCCACAGAGAGAAGAGAGGGGCGGGGCGAACAGAGCTCATTTGCACTTAAAGCAGCCTCAACCAGAATGAGATGATTTTTTCAGAGCTCATTTTGACAAGGTAAAAAGGGTGTTGTTTTACAAAACCATTGAGAATTTTTAATCAAAGTACATTATAGACTTTTCCTTAAGACCCTAAAGAATCATATGAACTTGTAAAATGGGCATCCGATGACCCCTTTAATAAAAATGACAGAAAATGTAACAAATTATAAGAATGGGGAAAAAAGATGTTAAAACATGATGAAAACATATTTACAGTGAAACATGAAGGAATGTGAAATGCAGAGCGTGAAGCGAAGTTTAATTGTTTAGCTTGCCAGGCAAAATATTAAATAATGATCTATGGTTTACATTGTAAAGCTGTTTATTATTAATTTATGCCATGAATAATGAAGAAAAAAAAACAGTAATTTGAAATTAATTCACGTAATTATCCAAAAACAGGCATCATCACATCGTAGTTTAATGTATAAACCATATTTTAATTAAATTTCAAACAAAATGAACTACAATACCATTCATAGGTTTTGGGTCATTACGATTTTATGTTTTAGAAAGGAGTCTCTTCTGCTCACCAAGGCTGCATTTCTATGATCATAAATAAAATATAAGAGAAATACTATTGTGAAATATTATTACGATTTAAAATAACTGTTTTCTATGTGAATATATAGTACAATGTAATTTATTTCTGTAATCAAAGCTGAATTACTCCAGTCTTCAGTGTCACATGATCCTTCAGAAATCAATCTAATATGCTGATTTGCTGCTCAAGAAACATTTCTAATTATTATCAATGTTGATATTTTTGAAGAATGATACATTTTCAGATTTGGTAAATAGAAAGTAAAAAACAGTGCTTATTTGAAATAGAAATATGTCTTTCAAGTCATTTTTGATCAATTTAATACATTTTTGTTGACCAAAAGAAGTAATTTATTTATTTTTTCAAATCGTACTGACTCCAGATTTTTGAATGGTAGTGTATATACAGTTATGTTGATATAAAAGTACTCATACCATGATATAAGATCTTTGATATCAGTGTACACGTGTGCATCTCACCTCGGTCCCGTCCCGCCATCTCCTGAATCCTGGCTGCCCGTTTCGCTGGGTGTGCCCACTGATTTGGCAGAAGGGGACATGGGAGGGGGGACTAAATAGTGAAACAGACATGTATCCTCTGTTACCACACGCAGAGGTTGCACTATGTACGCACACACATTCACATGTGCAAGCAAAGCAAAGGGGGTGTTTGAAATTAAAAAAAGACATGAGAATAAAGATAAATAAAAAGTAGGTAGGCAACAAAAGCGAAAGCGGGGTGGTGTGATAATCACGATGAAGCAGCAAAATCAAATAGGATTGAGGCAAAAAAAAGAGAAGACAAAAAGGACAGTGGTTAATATTCATGCAGGACCCACATGCGTTAAAAAGACATCAGTGCTCATTCCAAACCAAATTATTTCATGAAGAAATTAGAAATAATGAGGAAATATATAACATTACTAAACAAATAAGCATTTAATTGTTTTGGGTTTCTGTCAGCTGGTCAAGATAGGTGAGCAGCTAACCAACCTGCTAAACCAGCTTAGGCAGGTTAACGAGCTTAGATCATATCATTTTTTTTAAATAATAACAGGTATTCAGTTTTCTCCTTAGGCTTGATTAAAGGAGAAGTCCACTTCCAAAACAAAGATTCACATATAATGTACTCACCCCCATGTCATCCAGGATGTTCATGTCTTTCTTTCCTCAGGTGTAAAGAAATGATGTTTTTTGAGGAAAACATTTCAGCATTTTTCTCCATATAATGGACTGACATGGTGCCCCGATTTTGAACTTCCAAAATGTAGTTTAAATGCGGCTTCAAACAATCCCAGCTGAGGAAGAAGAGTCATATCTAGCGTAACAACTGGTTATTTTCATTAAAATAATACAATTTATATACTTTTTAATTCCACACAGTCATTTTTTCATGCTCTTCCCGACCTCTGTTTTTGTTCCAGTTCATGACAGTTAGTGTATGTTGAAAAACTCCCATCTCATATTCTCCCTCAACTTCAAAATCGTCCTATATCGCTGTTTTAGCTTTTTTGTTAAGGGTGTTTGATCTTCTTTGCATGTTCACTTTGCAAAGACTGTGTTGGTACTTCTGCAGTGATGTAGGATGATTTTGAAATGATTTTTTAAGTTAAGGGAGAAAATATGAAAATCAGTTTTTCGACATACCCTAACTGTCTTGAGTCAGAATACACAGAGTTCATTGAGAGCAAGACAAGACGAGCGTTTGAGACTAAAAAGTATTTAAATTGTAATTTTTTAATGCAAATAACCGATCGTTTCGCTAGATAAGACCCTTCTTCCTCGGCTGGGATCGTTTACAACCGCATTTAAACTGCATTTTGCAAAATTTGGGCACCATACCAGTCTAAAGGGGTACCAGAGAAAAATGCTGAAATGTTTTCCTCAAAAAACATAATTTCTTTACAACTGAAGAAAGAAAGACATGAACATCTTGAATGACAAGGGGGTGAGTACATTATACACTACCGTTCAAAAGTTTGGGGTCAGTACATTTTTGTTTCTTTTTTTTTTTTTTAGAAATTAATACTTTTATTCACCAAGGATGTATTAAGTTAATAATTAAAAGTTTCTTAAAAGTTAATAATAAATAATTTACATTGTTATAAAATATTTATATTTTGAATAAACACTGTACTTTTTAAACTTGTTATTCATGAAAGAATCCTGAAAAAAAAAAAAAAAAAAAAAAAAAAAAATCACAGGTTCCAAAAAATATTTGGCAGCACAACTGTTGATATTATCCAACATTGATCATTCTAATAATAAATCCGCATATTAAAATGATTTCTGAAGGATCATGTGACACTTAAGACTGGAGTAACAGCTGATAAAAATTCAGCTTTTCATCACAGGAATAAATTCTATTTTAAAGTATGTTAAAATAAAAAAACATTATTTTATATTGTAAAAACATTTTGCAATATTACTGTTTTTTTTCTATATTTTTAATCAAGTAAATGCAGCCTTGATGAGCATAAGAGACTTCTTTAAAGACTATTACAAGTCTTACTGACCCCAAACTTTTGAACGGTAGTGTATGTGAACCTTTGTTTTGGAAGTGGACTTCTCCATTAAAGAGGTAGCTCACCCATCATTTATTCGCCCTCATGTGTTATAAACCTGTATAGAAGATAGTTTGATATTTTGATGTTGGTAACAGTTGACAATAGCCATTGACTTCCATATTATGGAAAACAAATACAATGGAAGTCAATGGCTACCGTCAAGTGTTTATTAACCAACATTGTTCAAAATATCTTCTTTTATTCAGCAGAATAAAAAAAACTCATACAGGTATGAAACTAGTGGAGGGTGAGTAAATCATGCCAGGATTTTCATTTTTTGGGTGAACTATCCCTTTAACATGTAAACATGTGAGGTGTATGTTCATATATTAATCTCTCTGATGAACAGAAAAAAAGTTGAAAATTCAGAATAAGTCATGGACCCTTAATCACATTTCCAGTCCCCCAATAGTATTTCCATGACTTTCCAAAAAAGGAAAAAATATCAAAACTAGGGCTGTCAACGATTAATTGCGATTAATCGCATACAAAATAAAAGTTTGAGTTTGCCTAATATATGGGTGTGTACTGTGTATAATTATTATGTATATATAAATACAAGCACATTCATGTATATATTTAAGAAATATTTTCAAGCATATATATTTATTATAATTTTTATAATTTTATATTATATATAAATAAAATTATTTTGTATATTAATAACATATTTCTCATATATATACACATTAATTTGTGTGTATTTATATATACATAATAATTGCACACAGTACACACACATAAATTAGGCAAACTTTTTGTATGTGTTTGTATGTGATTAATCGTGATTAATCGTTGACAGCCCTAATCAAAACTCTTTTTTTTTTCATCTTAATTACTTGTCAAAGCTAGCAACAGTGTCGACACTTGCATATTTGCTCTCTAGTTTTATTTTTGTCACTTTCCCTATCGCCTTTGCATTAAGGCTAAAATGGCTAGGTGATTATTTATTATTATTTTTATTTTATTGTCATTATCATTTGAACTTGTCCATAATGTCACATTGAGCAAAAATCTATTTTGACCTCCCTTGCCTTTACACAGTGTTGTGGTTAACTGCTAAATTGAATCTATCTGAAGGAGAAGTGTGTGTTTTTTTTTAATATTTGTGTAGATGTTTTTTGTCTTGTTTTGTGGTTGTTCTTTTTGTGTGTCTGAAAGTCTAAAAGTACATTAATAAATCAACAAAAAAATCAACACTCAACATTCATGCAGCAGCGTTAACTAGTTTTCTGTAATGTAATGCTAATTTAATATAACAGTACAGTGTTGTAAATGTATACTGAACTTTTTAAAAATGTAAAAATAAACATTGCTGCTTGTTTTACAATGTTAAATGCATCAGACTGTGAAAATGGTCAGTTTTTTGCAATTTATTTTATATATTGTTTTCTGATATGACCCTTTTTGTCAGTAAGTTTTAGATTACATGCTTGTTGCTAACACTTATTAGTGGCAAAAGCCTAATTTGATTTCCCATGCTGTTTTGTTGTTTCATACCCATGGAGGCGTCCACTATGCCCATGCTCTGCAGCAAAGCCTCTGCCTCCCTCCTCTTCCTCTCCAGATCAGAGTCATCCTGCGGAGGAGACGCTCCCTCCTTCCGTCCATCCAGCTACAGCAGCAGGAGAGAGAGAGAAAATGAGGTTGTTTCAGCATAACAAACACAAAGACATCAAATCTCTGCAGTTTAGACCACAGCTCACCTCTTTCTTCTTGCGTTCTTCCTCTTTTCTCTTCTTCTCCTCCCTGATTTGAGCCAGTCGTTGTTTCTTTCTTTCTAATTCTGCTTTTAGCTCACTTTTGTCAGACATTCTGCAGACAGACACACACACAGATTTAAAATTAAATCAAGTATTTATGTAATGTTTTTAAAGAGGTCTCTTCTGCTCACCAAACCTGTTTATTTGATCCAAAGTACAGCAAAAACAGTAAAAATTTGAAATATTTTTATTTAAAATAACTATTTTCTATTTGAATATATTTTAAAATGTAATTTATTCCTGTGATTGCAAAGCTGATTTTTTAGCATCATTACTCCAGTCATATTATCCTTTAGAAATCATTTTAATATTCTGATTTTCTGCTCAAAAACATTTATTATTATTATTATTCTGTTGAAAACAGCTGAGTAAAATTTTTCAGGTTTCTTCGATGAAAAGGAAGTTCAGAAGAACAGCATTTATCTAAAATAGAAATCTTTTCTATCATTCTAAATATCTTTATCATCATCTTTTGATCAATTTAAAGCATTCTTGATAAATAAAAGCATTATTTATATAATTTCTTTCCCAGAAAAATAATGTTACAAATGCTTTTTATTTCACATAAATGCTGATCTCTGGATCTTTCTATTCATCAAAGAAATGTACTGAACCATTTCCTAACATTTATGACAATAATAATAAGAAGAAGAAATGTTTCTTGAGCAGCAAATCAGCATATTAGAGTGATTTCTGAAGGATCATGTGACACTGGAGTAATGATGCTGAAAATTCTGCTTTGATCACAGAAATAAATTACATTTTAAAATATGTTTAAATAGAAATAAATATCACTGATTTTGCTGTATTTTGGATCAAATAAATGCAGGCTTGGTAAGCAGAGAGAAAAAAAAACACTGAAAAGCATTTGACTGGTGCTGTATTTGTCATTAAATCCTAGTACTGCATATTAACTGGGACATACAATTACAAAAATTAAACAGGTAACACTTTATTATTATTTTATTTTACGTGCCACTGCAAGTTAATTTTAGTTCAAATGTTGTTTTGTGTTTTTGTAATTTTTGTTTGTTTTTATTTATTAGTTTTAGTTACTATAAAAATGTAATTACTATAAAAATTACCTTGCCAATATTACTGAAATAAAATAATTTTCCTGTTTTTTTTTTTTTTGTTTTATTTAGATTCATGCATTTAGCTTTTGTAACTTTTATCCAAACCAATAATAATAATAACAAACCAATCTGCCAAAGAGCCAACAATAATCACTATACAATATTAGACAACTAGTCAAGTAACATTTTTTTAATAGTTTTAATTTTTAGTTTCATATGTTGTTTTATGTTACATGAGCACTCTCTAGTGGTCATAAGAGAATATCACACACATCTGATGGCGCTGAGGTCATTCTGGTCCACACCACACCCTGCTTCAACAGCTTAACTCTGCTTTTGACCAAGATAATTCTTTTTGTACACTTCAGTGTTTCAGGGTTGGGCAAAAGCCACAATTTGAGAACTGTCTCTTTTTTTTACTCTTGAGCGTAGATACAAACCACAGGATTTTGACTGAGGTTTGAAGAGATTTAATAAAGGTTTCAAAATGACCCTTTTAGAATTTTCAGCTTTCATAACATCATTTTGATGAATTATGCCAATTTATACTCTCATATGTAGAAAACAGAATCTATTTATAAAACGTTATTAATTTTGTCTAATGTTTCTGGAATACTCTTCTGTGTAAAATAACATGTTTAGGGGTCATTCATTCTGAAACATGAATCATTATGACTTGCATTAGTTATATTAATTGTATTGAATCCAATTGCATTTTAATTTTACTATCTTAAACTCAAATTTGAATTACAACTTTGTGTTCTGTGTGCATCTGTGGTACTTCAAATCAAATTCAGCAACTGAACTGGAATTGCATGAGGTTTTTTAGTTCAGTTCTGAATGGCACATACATATCCCTGTTTTAAATAAATAATGAAAAAATATTTACAAAAAAAACTTAATGCATCATATAAAATATTTTATTATTGATGTTTAGACAGCTCCATAGCCATGTATCCTGAGAAGAGTTTTTCTAACCCCTTACCCTAACCCTACCCCTAAACCTAACCCTTACAGTTTCTGCATTTTTACAAAAAATCTCATTCTGTATGATTTATAAGCTTTTGTACACATACACCAGTCCCCACACACAGTACACACATTACACACACACACACACACACACACACACACACACACACGAAACGGGACACTCCTGTAAGAGTCCCGGATGGTCAGTCAATATGGCTGCATAGCGAAAAATCCCGGTGAAAGCTCGCAAACTAACATAAAATCATTAGTTTTTATTTGTTTTATCATTAATGACATTTAATTACACTGTTTAAACTGCGCGCTCAAAACCGTTGGTCTTAAAAACATCATATGTCTAACGTTAGTTGCATCAGCTGTTAATTTATGTTTCTTTTGATCTCTAAACCATTTAAATTGATGTTTTTAAAACACAATTCATTAGGAATTCGTTTTGTGCTTTGTTTTAAATTAATTTCAGTAAGACTGAATACGTTATAATATAAAAGAGAGTTAAAGCGCACACGTCAGACGGCCTCCGGTGAATCAATGCAGAAACATCGCCATTAAAAACACACAATAATGCAGTCTAACAGCGGAAACCCTAGTGATTAATAAAGAAAAACATTCTTACTTGAAATAAAATGTTAGCGGCTCGGAGTCGTTATGGAGAGGATTATTCTTCTGTCAGCGGACTAATAACTTATTATCCTCTTTCTCTTGTTGTGACAGCAGCGGCAGCGCTGGATCTGGGATGCGGCTACGGCTGCCGGGAAGGGCTTTTCTCAAACACAGCGGATGAGGCGTTTCGTAATGACCACTAGATAGCGCACTTTCACATTATTGATTAGTGGTGAACTGCCTTATATTATTATTTTATATATTATATTTACTGCCTTTGGAACACAATACAAACCTACATACATTACTTACAAAGATACTTAATAAAACGTTCTATTTAGATATAAAATAACCTAAATATTAACATTTAGATACAAAATGAACCCTACAATAAATGTACAAAATGACTAAAAATCAACTAAGAGTAATCATTTTAAGCGTAAGGACCAAAGACAGTAGGGAGAAATGTTTATTAAAAAATGAATATCTAAATAAATAAATAAATACATGAATAAATGATTAAATAAATAAATATGGGATAAACATTATTAACTTTTAATAAATATAAATATAACATAAAAATGACAAAAATAGCCCAAAAATACATATTTGCTAAAATATGTTTTGAAATTTTATGTAAATATATGTTTTACCTATATATTTTTGGCAATTTTTTGTTTCTGTATTTGACAATTTTTAAAGCATTTAAAAATATATTTAGCCCTTCATATTTTTCAAGCCAAAAAAAAAAAAAAAAAATTTCACGATATATTTAAAGAAAAACATTATTTGTTGTCTGTAACGTGTGAACATATAACATTTCAATAAAAAATCAGCAGGGTACATAATTTACAATGATTAAAAAAAAAAAAAAAAAAAAAAAAAAAAATTATCCACATTTGCCTTAATGTAGGCTACTGTAAGACTGGAAATTAATTTTCTTGTCTGAAATAAATATATTAAATAATAAAAAATAAACAAATAAATAAATAATAAATACATTTTTAATTTAAACAAAAAATATTGAGCTTCACTGTTTACAACATATATATAGAATATATTTACATATATAATTTTATTAATATTAAAATAGAAAAATATATTCAAATAGAAAATAGAATCGAATAGAATAAATTCTAATTTTCTGTGATATTTAACACAGCTGTATGCCACGTCAGATGAATGGGTTCACATGTACCTTATTCATGAGCATGAAATTTAAGCTATGAAGTTTTTTTTATATATATTTTTTTTTCCTTGTGTGTTCAGCCACTCCAGACTGGCACTTTCCTGTTATAAAAGGAAAGACGAACATGTGTAGGCGGTAGATGCAGAGCTCTATTTATGGCACTGGTTCATGCTTTGTCAGGTGTTATTGTCCTTGTTTAAGTGCCTATAGATGAAAAGACGTAAGTCTGAATGTAGTGTATTTTCACTTAGCATGAGTGCAAACATTTGAGCATAATCAGTACTGAAATATAAATTAATGTTTTGATGATGCACTTATTTATTCACCTGGATACTACCATCAGTAAAAAAGAGAGGCTGATTTATTCATTCATATCTTTATTTTGTACCCCAGCCCTATATGAAGGAATATCACAAAGAATATTTGCATTCCTTTTCCATATGACAATATGGAAGTTCATAGTAACAAAAAAGGCATCCTAAAATTAGTCTGCATAGCTCATATTACTTCTCATGTCTTCTGATGTTATATGATATATAACACTGTTTGAGAAATGGACTGAAAAAAGGGCAACTTGTATTGACTTCTAAATTAACGGCTTTTAATTAAATAAAAAAATATGATTTAACATTACTGATGCAACCTCAATTGCATTTTATGGATTTAAACAGGTAAAAAAAAAAATCATAAAAATTGCACTTTCTTCATTCTGCATGTATGAACCAAAAGCATTTTTGTCTAAATAACAAAGCTTGTTAAAACCATGCAAGCGTAAAATAAAACTGTCATCACATTGTTTTCCTTTTCCCACCACACCCTGTTTGCCAATGCGTTTGGTGATTTCATTTATGAAGTGTTGTGAATTTGATATATGAGGAGAAATATGACAACCTGAATATGAGTGTGTGCATGCTGGTGCTTGTGTGCATGATTCAGGGACTTGTTTCATGGTGAAGTCATTTCTGTGTGTGTTTGTGTGTGGAGGGGATGAGCAAAGGCCCTGTAACCCACATCTCCTTTGTCTTTTGCCATATGACAATGGCTGTAAAGGGCCGTTGTAGTTTCCATGGCAACATGTCTGTGACTAAAAATCAGGTTATGGGTTAGCAGGTGCATGAACATGCATGTTTCTGCAGATGTTTCACTATATTTTATCACCCCACAGCAATCATACGCCCTCAGCATCTGAGGAAATATGTCTGCAACAAGCATAAAAGTCACCTGGAACCACAATCATACTATTTCAACAATGGGCTTAGTTGAAAGGCACAAAATGCACAGATATGTCTTGAAGCATTGCTTTTATAAAACAGTTACTGCACACAAAAAATATAACGGAGCACATATTTTTATGGAAAAAAAATAAATAAAATTATATATATTTGTGTGTGCTCACTAATGGATCCTCTGCAGTGAATGGGTGCCGTCAGAATGAGAGTCCAAACTGCTGACAAAAACATCACAATAATCCACACCACTCTAGTCCATCAGTTAACATCTTGTGAAGTGAAAAGTTGCATTTTTGTAAAAAAACAAATCCATCGTTAAGGTACTTTTAACTTCACACTCTGATCAAAATATAAGTTCATAATCCATAATAATGTTTCCATATTTGTTAAGAGATGTTTTGGACTGTTGAGAACAGTGATTGGTCTGTGCATATTTCTCTCCTGAATCAAATGAGATAACTATGAGATAAATATTAACTATTTAATCCAGAAGCAATGGTTTTAAGTTTAAACATCTTAATTATCCACCTTTTTCTTTAACGCAGAAGTAAGCCTATGGGTGAGACTTTCGGTTCATTAGCCGCTAAGGATATAACGAGAAGAATAACAACATGCAGTAAATGGTAAAACTGTTTGCACTACATTAAAATAATATGATAAGACACCAATTTTCAATATCAAGTAGCAAAACGAGCTGTTCTGTACAGCTAATAATAGCTGAATGCGGATGAGACCACAAGCCAAACCCATAAAATATACAAATAGCCACGTCCTCTCTCACAGAAAGAAAAAGTTGGATAGTTTTGTTTCTTACAAACACACAGCTTTTCTCTTCACAAGTAGTTTTTTTCAGCTGTTTGAAGTGAAGTCACCTTTATTTCTACAGCTTTCAACACTAAGGTAAGTTGTTTTCTGCGAATGTGCAAGACTTCTGGTTCATTAGCCACTGTAGGGAAATAACGAAAAGAATAACAAAGTGCAGTTAAGGCAAAACTGTTTGCACTACAAACCACCTATGCTCATAATTATAATAATACATTACAATAATATGGTAAGACACTCATTTGCAATACCAAGCAGCAAAACAAGCTCATTTGTACAGCTAAAAACGGCTGGAAGCAGATGACAAGCCTGACACATTAAATTTACAGTCGTGGGTCTATCTGTAGCAATAGCCAACAATACACTGTATGGGTCAAAATTATTGATTTTTCTTTCATGCCAAAAATCATTACGGTATTTAGTAAAGATCATGCGCCATTAAGATATTTAGTACATTTTCTCCCGTAAATATATCACAGCTCAATTTCCGATTAGTAATGTGCATTGCTAAGAACTTAATTTGGGCAACTTTAAAGGCAATTTTCTCAATACTTTGATTTTTTGCACCGTCAGATTCAGATTTTCAAATAGTTGTATCTCAGCCAAATATTATCCTATCCTAACAAACCATACATCAATGGACGGCTTATTTATTCAGCTTTTTAGATGATGTATAACTCTCAATTAAAAATACAAAAATTACCCTTATGACTGGTTTTGTGGTCCAGGGTACAAATAAAGAGGATACAGTACAGATTGTTTCAAAGCAGCTTCACAGTGATCAATCAGCAGGAAAAGAATCAGTTGTGGAAACTCAATTATGAAGACAATTTAGGTTCTACTGTAAAGCAGTTCTAAAATGACAACAGTGTCATTATTTAAAGCTGCATTACGTAAATTTTGATGGTTAAAAATGATCCAAAATCAATTAAATCGTTAGCTTTAATCAAAATTTGTAGCACGATTAATTGTAAAACTTTTTTTTTTTTTTCAATTGGTCAGAACACCCTACTTGTACAGATGATATTTGTGACCCTGGACCACAAAACCAATCATAAGGGTAAATTTTTTGAAACTGAGAGTTGTACACCATCTGGATAGGACAATATTTAGCTGAGATGCAACTATTTAAAAATATAAAATCTGAGGGTGCAAAAAAATTTAAAATCATCTTTAAAGTTGTCCAAATGAAGTTCTTAGCAGTGCATATTACTAATCAAAAATCAAGTTTTGATATATTTACGGTAGGATATTTACAAAATATCTTCATGGAACATGATTTTTACTTAATATCCTAAGGATTTTTGGCACAAAAGAAAAATTAATCATTTTGACCCATACATGTATTTTTAGCTGATGCTACAAATATACACATGCTACTTAAATTTGGTTTTGTGGTCCAGGGTCACATTTCTGGATGAAACTGGATGATATTTTGGACATACTTCTAAGATGTATTATCTTTAATTGGGTAAGTACAGTAAATAGAGGGTTTGCACGTCAACATTTGGTCAGTTACCCAGATGTAAACAACAGCATGGATTGCATGGTTAATGTACTACTGAATACATTGTTCTCCTAATTTATGCTGTCTTAATGCTCTTTATGCTGCATAAAAATGCGTGGAAGTTACGAAATCATATATAGAAAGACTTAGTAAGCAGGAAATGGCACACTATTTTGACAAGGGCTAATATGTGGTAAGAATCCGTACGAGCAGTATTAATTAAGATGTTAGCTTAACATTTCACCTACCTGACCAGAGATGATAAGAACAAACACGAATGTTGTCAAGATCCTTGCCCTGGAAATACCGGTTCAGTTTAGCCAACCACAAATGTCTTCTTTCCTCTTTTGCACTCTTCTCCTTGATTTGTTATAACTTTTGGCAGTCTATAGTACTCCAAATGTTTTTCCTGGTCCGACCAATTAGTACAGCCCAAAACATGACAATAATTGACCATTTTCAGCAGCAATAATCAGCAAAATACGCGAGTTTCCTTCGGTTCAGTGAGCAATTCAAGCAAGAAATTCACCTAAATAGCATCCAGTGGTGAGCAAGTGATATAATGCTATTTTTCTCCAAATGTGCTCTGATGAAGAAACCCATCTACATCTTGGATGGCCTAAGGGTGAGTACATTTTCAGCATATTTTAATTTTTGGACAAACTCTTCCTGTAAGTAAATTTGTTTAAGTGACGTTCTTTCACTTCACAGACCATCTAGTCCTGACATACAAACTAAGACTATAAAAAATAATTAACAAACAGGCTAATACTCTGTTCTCACTAAGATAAGATATCAACTGGATGTTCCTTCTTTTCCTAGGAAATAATAAAGAGAAAATCTCTTATCTGCTCTTGAACTGATGTGAATGTTCACGTTACCTGCACTTAATCAGGTGATAGTCCTAATCACAGGACAAACGTTATTATGATATTACAGAATGAGGGCTTACAAAGCGCTTTAAACAAAAGTTTTTTTACTCAAAAATGGTCATTAGTTGGGAACCTTGTAAAGTGTAAGACTTGTAAAAAAACCTGTGAGCCCCTATTGTAAAGATTTTCCTAAATGTTTTCCATTTTTATATGCAGTTTACATCAGACTGTGTAGTGGATGAGGTTTATGGGCATTTGAGGAAGAGACTTTTGTCCTAAAGGTTGTAAATCATAAATGCAAAGTTCTAGTCATAATGACCTAGCACCATTTACTCTTAAGCAAGACAGTTAATTCAGATTACTGCTGACAGGATAAAAGTGTCAGTGAAATTCTTTCTACTATAGCAAATATGCCTAGCATGTCTCTGTATACAAAAAGTTTATGCAGTATTTTCCTTTTATAACTTCATGACTGTGGAGGTGAAATTATGTCTCTGGAAATTGTGGACCGAGTGACTGAGAATATTCCACGAACACCTTCAGATTGTGAAGGAGGAACCTGACACATTTCCGGTCAGATGGCAAAAAGCAGTTCCTCCAAGGCTGGTGTGATTCAGCGGGATCTATTCATAAACTCATCAACCCTGTGAACCGATACAGCTGTCATCTGTTGACATGAAAAGACAGAGCATATATTTGCATCTGAAACTGTCTTCATTTCAGCTGAATATACAATGAGTGTTCATATTCCAGTGAAATCATGGGCTGAATTCCTCTGTGGTGAGTTCAGAGGAAGATAACTGTAGTGTGATGTTGTGAAATATGTGTCTGGAGCTGTTCAGAGGGTAAAGCTCAGCTCTGGGCAGATCTCTGAGTCAGCAAATCACAGATGAAGATGTCTGTTGTGCAGATAAATCTGCATGTACAACCATTTACACACACACATACAGAAAGACAAATAAGGAAGTTTCATCCAATACACCAAAAAAATCTCACTTTACATTACAGTGCTGTTACTATATAGTTGTAATGTTCTAACGAATATGCATGCAACTTGTATACAAATGTGTACACTATTTGTGAAGAAGTTTGTAAATACACTTTTAATATATTATTGTAATTATATTATATTATATTATATTATATTATTATACTATTTTAGTTAGTTGTCTAGGACATTAATTATTGATATATTCATTATAATTATTTTTTAGTTGTAAAGAATATACATGACCTTAATGTACTTAATAGTGTACCTTATAAATACACCATCATTATTACTTTTATTATTATTAATATAGTATTATTACAATTGTTAATGATTATATTATATTATGTTATGTTATATTATATTATATTATATTATTATTATATTATATTAGGCACTTTCCTAGGACATAAATTAGTGATATATTAATTATTATTATTTTATTTTCTAAAGAATATACATGATCTTAATGTACTTAATAATGTACTTGTTTTTTGAAGATCCTAGTAATATTACTTTTTTTAATATTACTGTTTTTTTTCTTAATGATTATTATTATATTATATTATATATTAATTATTATACTAATTTATAGTTGTATATAAAGTTGTATAGTACATTAATTATTTATATATTCATTAGAATTATTTTAGTTCTAAAGAATATACATGACTTAATGTACTTAATAATGTTCTTGTTTTTTGAAGAACCTTATAAATACACCATCATTATTAATTTTATTATTATTAATATAGTATTTTTTTTTATTAATGATTATATGATATTATATGATGTTATATTATATTATATTATTTTAGTCAGTTGCCTAGGACATTAATTATTGATGCATTAATTATTATTATGCTAGTTCTAAAGAATATACACAATCTTAATGTACTTAATAATGTACTTGTTTTTTGAAGAACCTTGTAATACACTATTATTATTATGATTACTATTTTTATTACTATATTTATATGGTATTATTACTATTTTAATTAAGTATGAATTATAATTATATTTATTATATTTTAGTCTAGGACATTAATTATTGATATATTATTATGATTATTTTATTTCTAAAAAAATAACAGGGCATTAATGTACTTAATTTTTATAGTATTATTGCTATCTTTATTAATGGTTATATTATATTATATTTATATTGGTCGACTATAATTATTGTTATATTAATTTATATGTAATCTTAACATATATTATTAATCTTAAATATTATATATACTATTAATATCATCAAATATTTCTGAATAATGACTGGGCAGTGCCTGACTTACATTAATTATCTCTCTGTGGTCTCAGAAAATTTTTAAATATGATCATGTATAGCTATTTATTTGCTAAGTACCTAAGTAATTTTGACATGAAGACTTACATAAGTTAAAAACTGCTCATGACCACTTCATGTCAAACCTGTTTGTTTTGCATGATCAGCTGAGTGATCGTGTATATAATTTATTAAGGCAAAGAGTAATTGTATCCATAATAGAATTTGCTAGAAGGGCTGAAGCATCAAACACGGTGTGGTCTGAAGTTTTGCACTGATGTGTGTGAGTGTGTACATGTGTGCAACCTTTGCAACTGGCGTCACGCATCGGCTACACACACACACACACACACACACTGAGAGAGTGAGTGAGGATCTCAGTGCGCAGTGCGGAGCTGAAAACATGAGCAGCGTTGCATTGATCATCAGGGTTTGTGCATGATGCATTAGACACACACAGGTGTGATTTCACAGAGATCATGTGTGCGATGCGCTCGGGCGTCTCTTCGCGGGGAAAGTGTCTTCATGAGTGTCCAAAGTAACAGCAACAGCAGTGGAAGTTTGGACGGAGCGCCATCTTGCTCTCAGTTCTCGACTGGATCTCCGACCCCGGGCTCAGTTTCTCCGCTCGATATCTGCGCTCCGCGGAGGCACAAGGAAGGTAAAACCGCCGTGGATGTCCATTTAAACTTCGTTCATGTGAAATCGCTCGGGATTGTCTTAGATTGACGTGTGATTTGTCCTAAATCTGGCCTTTAATCGAAGCGGTCGTGTCGGAGGCCGCTGATCTCTCGTCTGCTGACTGTGACTCTCTCTGTTTTAATAACAAGCATCGAGTCCTGGACACGACCTGCTGTGTTTTAAACTCTTTGCGGTGGAATCCCGTCGCTTTTTGTCTTGATTGCACGGTTAATTTGACGTGAGGATGCCCATGGTCACCTATTAAGGGACTCTGTCACTGGCCGTGTCTCAAAACCTAGCGAGATGTCTACCTAGACTGCATTTTTGGACATCATAGGTGCGTATTTTTGTGCATTTTTATGACGCTGTCTTTGTGTCTAGGTAGCAGCTCGCTAGGTTTTGACATACAGCCAGGCTGATAAATACGAGTTGATGTTTTTGAGGTTAAGAGTGTGTCTTTATCACTCATGTGTGCATTGGAATGGCTCAAAAATGAGACACGGTCTGTACCTGATTAACATGAGTTGCTGTCTGTATGCTTGAGAATGTTTGTCACCCATGCATGCAATGCAACAGCTCAAAAATGCTAGGTAGGTACAAACTAACTGGGCTTTAGGACATTGTCAGTATCTGATAAACACGAGTTGCTGTTTTTGCGTTTAAGTATTTGACTAGCATTCAATGCATGTCATGCAATGGCTCATGAAGAATGTCTAGGTAGATAGACACAACCAGACAAACATTAATTGATGATTTAAGGTTGACAGTATGTTTGTGACTCATGCATGCATGCTTGCATGCAATGCAATGGCCCAAAATGCTGCTTGCTAGTATATGATAAATATAAGCTGATGTTTTTATGCTTGAGTGTATTATTTCTAGCACTTCTGTTTAGGTTGGCTGGTCAATATCAAGGGAATGCTTGAGTCCGTAATGCATGTAGGATGCTGTGTAGGTGCATCTCACTGGATTTTAATACAATGCCACAAACCATGATTTTGTGTTTTTATGGGTGAAAGTATTGAATTATTTATCTAGCACTCAATGCATGTTATGCAATAGCCAAAAATGCTGTCTAGGTAGGCAACAGACTCGGTTTTGACACAGTATGTGTTTCACATTACTTTGTGTTGTTTATGTATGAGAGTGTTTATTTGCAGCTCACAAATGTTTTCTAGGTAGCCATGTTGAATTTGGACACATCTCATAAACATTGTTGTTGTTTGAGTGTTATTTATTTCTCAGAAGTAGGAAAGGTGTAGCATTGCATTTTTATGGTTAATGCAGTTTTTTGTTTTGTCCCTGGAATCAGCCCAGCAGCTTTGAACTTTAAAGCAGAAGACCATCTGATACACATCTGATTGAAATGCATGTTTCAGGTTATATGGTTTCCTTTGTTTTTTATGTTTTTGATGAACCTGTAAGTCTCGCACCGGTTGTTTCCTTTGATTTTTATCATGGCCATTCGGAACTCTGTGTTAATATGTGCTGTAAACATGCGTATGTGCACTGATGAGTGTAATATCATATGTGTGTTAATGCATTGCTCAGATTCTCATGGCCAAGAATAAGTCCTCAGTGATGTAATGGCATGCTGTGCCTTTAATTTTTTATCGATGTTATGAAAGAGTGGAACCTTTTACCTGCTTGTACTTTTTGCATTTACAAAAATGTCCAAAAAGTAGTGATATTATGGACATGGTACCATGGTAGTACCATGTTTAATAGATATCTGTCATAGCAGTATTGTGTTTTTTTTTCTGACAAATCTCAGAGTACCATATAAAGACAATTTTATATGAATGTGGTGAACATTACTATGTACTACCTTAGGTTTTCATTCAGCAAGGATGCATTAAATTAATCAAAGGTGACAGTAAAGACATTTGTAATATTTAAAATAAATGCTATTATTCTAATTTCTTATCCAATTATCAAGAAATCCTGAGCGCAGCGCAACTGTTTTCAACATCAATAATTATATAAAATGTTTGTAGGGCAATGATTTCTGAAGGAGCATGACACTGAAGACTGGAGTAATGATGCTGAAAATTCAGCTTTGTTCACAGGAATAAATTACTTTTTATAATATTCACATAGAAAACAGCGATTTTAAGTTCTTATATATCGCAAAATTTGTACTCATTTTGAGAGGTTTTAAAAATTAAGTGGAATTAATATTTGCCCCAGGAATTTACTTTTTTGAGGCTTTTTAAGCATGTAAAATGCATGGTTGATGTGTCATCCATTTTTAAAAATACTTTATTAAATACTTTACTATATTTGTAGTAATAGCCAAAAATACATTGCATGAGTCAGAATTATAGTTTTTTTTCCTTTTATGCCAAAAATCATTAGAATATTAGTAAAAAGCACGTTCCATAAAGATATTTTGTAAATTTACTACTGTAAATATATCAGAATTTAATTTTTGATTAGTAATATGCATTGCTAAAAACTTGATTTGGACAACTTTAAAGGTGATTTTCTCAATTTTTTTTTTTTTTTTTTGCACACTCAGATTCCAGATTTTCAAATAGTTGTATCTCAGCCAATTATCGTGTGTATATCTCTTGATGGCTCACCTGTGCATCAGTGCACAAACTAGGATGTGGTCTGGGTGTTTCCTGGTCATTTGCGTTCACTCATTTCCGCTCCGCCTTCTGCATGTTTGGGAGGTGTCTTATTTAGCCAGGCACTGTTTTTTTTTTTTTTTTTTTTTTTTTTGCTGCTTGGGTTATTTGCCAAACCAGACGTGGCCTTAGGTTTGTGTTTACTCATTCCCAGTGTTTTGATTTATCATCTGCGTCCTTTATCTGGGCAGCTGTGCTCTTCCTGCCCTGTTGACCTTCATAATTTTCCACCCATCCACCATCTTGGGATCTCTTTGGCTTGGAGCTCTTTCTGGCACGAGTCTTATCATGGCAGTGGTGTCGAACGCATCCGCTCAGCCGGTGTGTTTATGGCTAGAGAACACAAGTGAACCTGAGCTGTTTTGTCTAGTCACTGTAATGGGGTTTGAAGACCAGATGATTCCTTTAGACAGGTTTTATAATGATGATTCATGCCGTTATTAGCTGGTTGTTCTTATCGGCTGCTGGTACTGTATTAGGCTCATGTGCTGAAGAAACGGGGCCATTTGGCTGCTGCATCAATGATGATGATGAATTCTGTCTTCAGGCATCTGCTTCCATGTCAAACATGGAAGGAATAGTGCAACCAAAAATGTAATCCTTACATTATTTACTCAGCTTTCTCCGCAGGCTGTTGGTTTGTTTGCGTAGAATTTACAGTGCTGTTCAGAAATCTGGGATTTGTAGGATTTTTAAAAATGTTTTTGAATAAAGTCTCTTATGCTCATCAAAGCTGCATTTATTTGATTAAAAAATACAGTAAAAACTGTAAAATTCTAAAATATATTTACAATTTAAAATGACTGTTTTCTATGTGAATATATTTTAAAATATAATTTATTTCTGTGATCCAATGCTGAATTTTTAGCTTCATTACTCCGTGTCACATGATCCTTCAGAAATCATTCTAATATGCTGATTTGCTGCTTAGAAGTGTTGAAAACTGTTGTGCTGCTTCATATTTTTGTAGAAACTGTGGTACATTGGTTTTCATGATTCTTTGATGAATGAAAAGTTCAAAAGAACAACATTTGTTTGAAATAATAAAAAGGTTTTTAGCGTTATAAATGTCTTTGTTGTCACTTTTGATCAGTTTAATGCATTCTTGATGAATAAAATAATTAATTTCTTTAAAAAAGTCAAATTTTTGAACAGTAGTGTATGGTATATATCTATATAACCTCATTTAATCTGTAAAATTGAGGTCACAGTGGTGCATGAAAATGCACACTCAACTACATCATTTAACCTTATTCTGTAAAATGGTAGATTGTCGTCATTTTTTACTGAGGCTAAAATAAGGTATGCTATGCTGTCAGTGGCATCAGCTGATAATGAGCAGGAAACGTCTCGAAGTACTTCCTGTTTGTAATCCTGACTCTAGCAGGAAGAAGTTAAAGTTTGCTGTGAAAAATGAATGTGAATATGGCTAAGAGAGCTTGTGAATGGCAGAAGCATGAGTACCTATCATTGTCACCGTCTGGCCATTTTAGAGACGGATTAATATAAATACACGTTTGATGTGAGTGTGGTTCTGTGGCTGTAAACCTTTTCTAAGTACTTTGCCTTTAAACCAGGAATATGAGTAGATGTATGATCCTCTGGCTCGTTTAGGGTGGCATTTGATCAGAAAACAATGACTGATGGTCTCGTAAGATTCCAGGAGGGTGCGTCACTGTGATCACACCCCTCACGAGCCTCAACCCTGTGTGTGAACGTGTCGAGATTGACTTGTGTTTGTGTGTGCGTTTGTAGGTATGGATGAACTGCATTCTCTGGATCCACGCCGGCAGGAGCTTTTGGAGGCACGTTTCATCGGAGCAGTGAGTGGAAATACGGGAGGAAGCACAGGGAGCGCGAGTGGAGGACCTAAAGTAATGCTCATATAAATCCTCATATATGTTTTTTTTTTAATTTATGTACTACCAGTCAAAAGTATTTGAACAGTAAGAATTTTGTTTTGTTAAGAAGATTCTTCTGCTCACCAAGTCTGCATTTATTTGATCCAATGTACAGCAAAAACTGTAAAATTTTAAAATATTATTACTATTTAAAAAAACTGTTTTCTATTTGAATATATTTTAAAATGTAATTTATTCCTGTGATCAAAGCTCCATTTCCGGCATCATCACTCCAGTCTTCAGTGTCACATGATCCTTCAGAAATCATTCTGATATTCTGATTTGCTGAATATTATTTTATTTATTTTTTGGGGGGGAAATAAATTCTAGAAATTAATACTTGATTGATTAAATCGATCAAAAGTGATGATAAAGACATATATAATGTTACAAAAGATTTCTATTTCAGATAAATGCTGTACTTCTGAACTTTCTATTCATCAAAGAAACCTGAAAAAATTCTACTCAGCTATTTTCAACATAATAATAATAATAATAAATTATAAATGTTTTTGAGCAGCAAATCGGAATATTAAAATGAGTTCTGAAGGATCATGTGACTGGAGTAATGATACTGAAAATTCCGTTTTGAAATCACAGGAATGACATTTTAAAATGTATTCAAATAGAAAGCAGTTATTTTAAATGGTAAAATTATGAAATATTTTACTGTTTTTTTTTCATACTCTAGATCAAATAAATGCAGGCTGGTGAGCACTTCTTTAAAAAACATTTCTTTTGACTAGTATTTGTAATCCATCATCATTTATATGTAATTAAAATGAATTTAATTTATTATTGATTCTTTTGATATAAATATAGATTTATTTTTTTAAAGACTGAAAATACGTTTTTTTTCGAATGAAATAAAATGTAGCACTAAAATAATAGTATAGAATAAAGATATTTTTCCACTAAATGTTTTAGAGAATTTGATATTTTTTCTCATGTTTCAATTTACTTGCACATATTAAAAAGTTTTAGTAAAAAAAAAAAAAGAAAACTCCCATGCATAAACCTTTTTATTTTGGAGTGATGACTAAAAATAAATCATTGAATCAGGAGTGAATTAATTTTACTAATAAGCTAAATAGTTTAAAATGGTTCAAAGAAATGAACTGAACTTATCAAGTCTAATGCAGTTTTTGCTGCTGAAGTTGAAATTGGAGACTCTATTAAAACCATATTTCCCAGCACTCTCATAATTGCAAGAGCTCAAGGTGAAACGACACTAGTCTAAATGACTAGACACTATCCTCTTAATGTTGCTTAATTTATTTTCACCAGTGAAATCAGTGTAAAAGTTTTTTTGTAAATCTTTCTTTTTAGGGTTTGAACAATAACGAATGTTCCAGTCACAGTTTTGGCAGCCTGGGGTCATCTAGTGACAAGGAGTCTGAGGTGCACACTATACTCATGCTTACTCATTTCAGCTTTATATTTATTGAACATAAATCTGTTTCGATTTGTCCATGCATTGTCCGTCTAAACTGTTTTTTTTTCGTTCCCATAAAGAACTCTGACATAAAGAAAGGAGGTTCACCTGCATATTCAGTGAGTTAGATGTTATTTTATCTTATTTATTATCTTGATTCTTAAAAATGAAATATCATGATGTTCCAAATCCATAAGACTTTTTATTTCTTCTTCTGTGGGATGCAAAGTGAATTTTTAAAGAATATCTTGGTTGCTGTATGTTGAATGGAAATGACAAATAAGAGTGATTTAAGCTGGTCCATATGATTTATGAAGGTATACCGTTATATGCAGTTAATAACTTATATTTCCGTCTCTTCCTTTTCAATGCTACGTTCCATTGTC
Organism: Labeo rohita; assembly: GCF_022985175.1. NCBI lineage: Eukaryota > Metazoa > Chordata > Actinopteri > Cypriniformes > Cyprinidae > Labeo > Labeo rohita. The sequence continues at coordinate 3,516,376 of NC_066874.1, read as the reverse complement.
TTCTAAGGGCAAAACTCTTATGAACCACTTTTGTGATAGTTTGATGGAGCTTTTTTGTCATTTTGAAGCTTGACAGCACCTGTCCATATTCGCTTTCATTACACTGAAAAGAGCACCCAGCATATTAATGAAATGTCAAATGGGTTTGGAATGACATGGTAAATGATGTGTGGAGTTCGTACACAATTCGTGTAGAAAGGCTGTTTGGGAACTTCATTGGTGAATCTTTTACAGCTTCTTTGAGACCTGAATTCAGCTTCAAATGGAGCTTACCTAAAGCATTAATATTGACTGTATTGATTTAGTGAACGGAAGTATTGATTGATTAGCGTAGTAATGCTTTTTCCTGTTTTCCCAAGACTCCAGAGAAGAAGCACTCCGAATCATCCAGAGGAAGAAAGAGGAAGGTTGACAACCAGTCAGAGAGCAGCCAAGGTAACGTTAACGTCCTGTGCGTGTGAACAAAGTAGTACTTAATGAAACACAATGGAGTTTTTCAATAAATTAACAAACGTGGCATTTTGAAGATGTTCAAGCTGAAAATCATGTGCTTCGTGTTTATTAGGAAATAGAGCGTTTAATGTTTAGCGCAATAAAATTGACATGCACTGACAGAAAAGTGATTGTACCCATTGACTGTGTGGTAATTTTTATTTTTTATTTTTTATCTCTCAGGAAAGTCTTCCGGCCGAGGCCCCAAGATCAGCGATTATTTTGATGTAAGTACAGCTTTGTGTGGATGACTCTGCGTTTAGTCAGCTCTGTATTAAATGTCAGTCAGGTGTCCGAGCTTTTAGTCAGAGTAATGCTGCTTTTTCATCTTCTAATGGCTGCTCGCTTTAGTAGATGTTTTGACTTGTAGAGTTGTGAAATTGCTTGAGCGTTGTTAGTAACACTGTGATGACATCACATCCTGTTAGTATGTTGTGTGCTGCTGTTTAAAAAAAACTCAGCATATCTTCTTCCTAAAGTTCCAGGGAGGAAACGGATCAAGTCCAGTCAGGGGGCTTCCTCCGGTCCTGCGCTCACCACAGAACTCTCACTCTGCACCCGGCTCTATCGTAAGTGCTGATCTTTGAGATTTGGGATGTGAATATCATGTAAGAAGCCATGATGTTTATTTTTTTAACAATGCTGTTTTTCATTCTTCAGGTCAGACAGAACAGCTCCTCACCCACCAGCCTGTGTTTCATGGATCACACGATGAATCCAAAACAGCTGAGCAGCAGAAGTGTCCAGGTAATACTTGCATCACCGTTGCTCTCAAACACATGCACCGCACGTCTGGCACTATTAAATGTGCTCTTCTCTCTGATTCTGTTAAACGTGTCTGCAGAACTCTGATAAACATCAGTGTACATTGTACAATATTTGCACTGCACATGAACACAGTTAAACATCCACTCTCTGATGCTGGTAGTCATGTGTATTGCATGTTCTAATGTTGCCGTTGTGAAACATCCGTCATCTGTAAAACACTGTAAAAAATTGTAAAATGTTCACTGCACACGACGCTGCAAAACACTGACATTGTAAAGCCTTCATTGCACACTGGCACTGCCTAACATGCACTTAACACAGACACAGCAGAACATGCATTGTGCAATGAAACTGCTTAACGTTCACTGCACACTAACACTGCAAAATGTGCGCTGCACACTGACACAGTAAAACATGCACTCTACACTGACACTGCATAACATGCAGTGACCTATGACAATTAATAACATGCACTGCTCACTGGCAATGAATAAAGCACTGCAGACACTGCACACTAACACTGCAAAATTTAACTGTAAAACATACTCTGCACTGACACTGCGTAACATGCACTGCACACCGACACTGCAAAAATGTACACTGCATACTAAGGCCATGTGTCCGTGAAAGCGTTTTTTGAAGAATCTTCAACTTTAAGTAAAATGCTGCGCTACTCACTGTCACTTTCTAGTCAGCCAACCAATCACAGTGGAGGAGGGGCGGGACTAATACTGATCAACCATCACACCATGCTTGTATTACAAATTATGCTTGGAGAAACATTTCATTCACCATGCGTCTGCCATATTGCTAAAGTGTATTTCATATCAGAGTAATCACAACATCTCAATAGAAACAAAATGCTGTGCTCTCACACACTTACAGCTGGGCTTTTTCAGCTGGCTAAAAACGCTTTGGTGGACATGCAGCCTAACACTGCAAGACTTACACTCCACACTGACACTGTGAAACATGCACTGCACACTAACACTGCAAAATGACACTTTGAAATGTACAATGCACACTGACAGTTAAATAAGCATTGCATAAGCTGATGCCGTTAAATATGTGCAGTGCACGTAAGCTCAGTCACACCTGACAGTAAATAAACGTTAAAATTTGCACTGCACATTGACACAGGTGAATAGCCACACTCTGATGCTGTTAATCATATGTATTGCAAGCAATTACACTGCAAAACGTGCTCTGCACGCTGACACTTTTCAATAAGCATTGATGCTCTCTGATGCCAATAAGCTTCAAAGTTGTGCTGCGTATTGACAATTGAACATGCATACTGCACAGTGCATGCTCTGACTCATTATGTGTCTGATTCATGGGCACTGCCCACTCTGACACTATTAAACATGCTCTGCTCTCTGATTCTGTTAAACGTGTCTTTCAGCAGCACATTGTTGTGCACTGCTTGTGTTCACTGCACTTAAACAAGCTCAGTTTCAGTGACGGTGATAAACATGCAGTGTACACTCTCACTACACTGCACTGTTAAACAAGGTCACTCTTTTAAACTCTGATGCTGTAAAATATGCACACTCACTGTATGCTATAAAACAATGCAAAACGTGAACTGTGCACTGACACTTCAATAAGCACAGCACATACTGCCACTGTTAATTGTGTGCACTGCATGCTATAGCACTGTTAAACAGCTTGCTCTCACACTCCTATGCTGTTATACATGTACACTGTGCACTGACATGTTTACATTAAAATTTGCACTGAACAGTGACAGTTGCACAAACAATGTTACAAATGCACATTGCACACACTGGCACTGCAAAACGTGACTATTAATTAAGCATTGCGTACGTGCATGCTCTGCAACTGTTAAATATACTCACTCTCACACTTTGCTGTTAAATGTGCACACTAATATTGTTTTTAAATGTACTAACCCTTTAAATATGAATTGCATGCATGTTTAACATGCTCTGGCATTGTTAAACAAGCTCATTGGCACTGTATATGATGCACTGTTCACTGTAACTGTTGATCACACATGCTGTCATCGATATTATATTCTCTCAAAATCACTGTTGTTGTTTGCATTCTCTCCACGTTTACTCTTTCCTTCACTGCTTTCAGACGGATTTGACACTGTTGAAACTGGCTGCACTTGAGAGCAATAAGAATCTTGACCTTGAGAAGAAGGAGGGCAGAATAGATGATCTACTCAGGGTGAGTGTCACCTGTCCTTGAGTTTTTTCTTTGTTGAAGTCGCAAAGTGGCATTTGTGTTCAGACATTGAGTGGTTTTAATGTTTTCTCCCCAGGCGAACTGTGACCTCCGCAGACAGATAGATGAGCAGCAGAAGCTGCTGGAACGTTTCAAGGAGCGTCTGAACAAATGCACTACGATGAGTAAAAAACTGCTCATTGAGAAGGTGAGCCGTGTTTGATATGCTGGCAGCTGCTTATTTCTCATGTGTCAGGGGTGGTTGAGTGACTCTCGAGTGTGTTATGGACTCTCTAGAGCACTCAAGAGAAGCAGTCGTGCCGTGAAAAGAGCATGCAAGACCGACTGCGTCTGGGGCACTTCACCACAGTCCGGCACGGAGCGTCCTACTCGGAACAGTGGACTGATGGATATGCCTTCCAGAACCTGGTCAAGTAAGAGTCTCACACAGATGTACACGAAAGCTGGTTTTGTCCAGTATTGGGAAAAAGTGCAAAAATATATATGTATTTTTTTTAATTTTCATTTTGTTTGAGTTAAATTTGAGTACATTTATGTTTCTTATTTCATTTTTATTTCAGTTTTAATCTATAAATAAAATAACAAATATAAATAAAATCTGAATGGGGTGCTGGTGGAATTTAATTAATTAAATATTACATTTTTGTACAAACATTGACATAATTACCATCAGATTCAGCGTTATTTTAATAATCATTGAGGCACAATTATATATATTTTTTAATATTATATTTATAGTATTATATTTAAATAATATTTTTGTTTTTTGCTTTCATTTTAATTTTACATGAAGTTTTAGTAATCTTGTAGTGTGTTTTTGTTTCTTATATTTATTTATATATTTTTAAACAGTTATATAAATAAAATCCAAATGGGATGCTGTTAAGAATTAAATTAATTTTTGTACAAACATTGACATAATTACCATCAGATGCAGTGTTAATTTTATAATCATTGAGGCACAGTTATATATTTTTAATATTTATGTTATATTATATTTTAATGATTTTTTTTTTTTATCTTGTAGTTTCATAATTTTTTATTTATATAAATAGTTCATTATTAATAATTAATTATTTATTTCATATAGTTAATTATTTTTATTCCAGTTTTAGTCATTTTAGTACATCAAAATAAACTAAATGAACATATTAAAAAAAAAAAAAAAAGCTTGATGTTCTAAAATAAAATAAGTTTAAGGGTTTTTCAATATTTTATTTCAAGTAACAAAAATGTGTTTGTTTGTTTTTTTTGGGATGGCAGCATAAACTTTGGGGAATTTTTAATGCAATGTAGATCACTTCCATTGTAAATAATAATAGGGCGAGTCCTTTCTATTGTGTGTTTGCATAGGTTGTTTTATTTATTGGGGTTTTTAAATATTCTCTGTATTAATAGGCAGCAGGAATGGATAAACCAGCAGAGGGAAGAGATCGAGAGGCAGCGGAAACTTCTAGCAAAGCGCAAACCTCCCAGCACACCCTCCTCCCAGAGCCCGACCCCTAATGAGTCCAAACAGAGAAAGACCAAAGCCGTCAACGGAGCCGACAACGACCCCTTCCTCAAACCCAGCCTGCCTACACTGTAAGACATTAACACACACACACACTCATTCACTTCCCTTCCAAATGGAGACTTCCCATTGACTTCTAATGGCATTAAAATGAGACAATTAGGATTAATATAGACCAGGGCTGCACAATTCATCATTTTAAGATCATTATATAAACATGTGTGATCTATAAAACACCAAAAGACTGTGATTTAAATCATTTCAAAGTGTTTTCTGCTATACTGTTTGCAAAAATGGTTCAGAAGCAAACTCTGTTATTGAAATGCTTCTGCAGGCTGACTGTGGCAGAGTATCATGAGCAAGAAGAAATCTTCAAACTGAGACTGGGCCATCTCAAAAAGGTTAGTTTCTCTTTATAAACAATACACACTCTCACGTGCATTAGGGTAAGAGGGTTAAAAGGCAGTGAGGTGGAGCATTAGTGCTTCATGCATAAGCAGTCATGCAGAAATGCTGTTTCAAATAGTCTTTTTGTCCTTTTAGTGGAATCTGCCATTCATACATGAGTATGTGCTCTTGTGTGTGTGTGTGTGTTCACGTGTGTGTGCTCAGGAGGAGGCAGAGATCCAGGCGGAGCTGGAGCGGTTGGAGCGCGTGAGGAATCTGCACATTCGAGAACTTAAAAGAATCAACAATGAGGACAGTTCTCAGTAAGCCCCGCCCACTTCGGACTAGATTTAAATATTTAAATCTTAAATATAGTTTGTGGAAGTCTTTTGGAATTCCTAAAGGGCATTCAGTGATAAACTAATTGGAAAACATTGAGTATTTTAACTGTGTCTTATTAGTATATATTTACACTTTTTGTGTGTTTTTGTAGGTTTAAAGACCATCCAACCCTTAATGAAAGGTATCTTCTCTTACACTTGCTGGGAAGAGGAGGTTTCAGTGAAGTTTATAAGGTATTTTGTTTTTTTGTTGTTTTTGTGTTTCTACAAAAATATAAAGCAGGACAACTGTTTTCAACATTAATAATAACAAAATGTTTCTTAAGCAGCAAATCAGCATATTGAATGATTTCTGAAGTATCATGTGACACTGAAGACTGGTGTCACATGATGATTATAATTTTTAAATTATAATCTAAAATCTGTTATAGAAAAATGAAGATGTGACCCTGGACCACAAAACCAGTCATTAGGGTCAATTGTTTTTTTTTATTGAGGTTTATACATCAACTGAATAAATATGCTTTCCACTGAGGTCTGGTTTGTTAGGATATGACAAAGTTTGACTGAGATACATCTATTTAAAAATCTGGAATCCGAGGGTGCAAAAAAATCAAAATATTGAGAAAAATGGCCTTAATGTTGTCTGAATGACGTTCTTTGAAATGCATATTACTAATCCAAAAATAAGTTTTGTTATATTTACAGTAGGAAATTTACAAAATATTTTAATATATATCTTAATATCCTAATGATTTTTGGCATAAAAGAAAAATTGATCATTTTGACCCATACAATGTGTTGTTGGCTATTGTTACATACATACCCGTGCTACTTAAGTAGCACCGTGGTCCACGTAGGGCTGTGCCGGTCGTAATATAATCTATAACAAGCATAAAATACAGTGTTTCTGCAACAGTTATTCTGCCGTGGCCGTGTTTAGTGTCCCCGGCAGCAGCAGCAGCGAGCGAAAGTGCCTTCGCAGCTGCTGGAAGAGATCCACGTTCATACGCACACAGTAGGCTAAAGCTTGCAAAGCTCCAGAATAAAGTAATTACCATGAATATGTCGGAGGGAAATAAGGACATACTTGAATGAATTATTAATAAACTAGTGTTTTCTGAGCCAGTGTAACAAAGATGACGTTCCTGACTCGCCATCTGCTCATTGGACACGCCTTCAGAGAGAAATGCATCTCTACGGATTTTATAATGAAAGAGTTTTTGTTTTCAATTTGAATTTTTTTTTTTTTGTTTGTTTTAAAGCAGTAAAGTAATCATTTAAATCTTTCTGTAGATATATTTATCCTGACTGTAAGGCAAGTATTTGCTGAGTTTCGTTTCATTTTTGTGCAGCGCTCCTGTTCAACACCAAGACATCAGAAAGCGCTTTTTGTTTGTTTTCTTTAATTTTACAAAAGCACAACATTTTGTTGATATTGTGAGGTTGTGCAAATAAAATTAGACCCTTTACAGTTCCAGATGATATATTAAGCTTACCTTTATGACCAAAGATTATGGTGTATCTTAATTTTTTTTTTGCAATTGATTGCTCTGGTGCCTCCATGTCCTACAAAGCACATTTAGCTTCTATTCTCCAACAAACGATTGTGTGCGCATAATAGCGTGTATTCATCTAAGTTAAATGTTTAAAATAACGTGATATGTTTGAAGATTTCATTTTAGGCAGGTCGTGATGATTTGAGAAGGCAAAATTGATCAAACGTAGGCTGTGATCAACTCACTGCCTGCCTGTGGCCGCTTGGCCGTTACTTTAAAAAGCAAAAACCTTAATTTAAAAAACAAAAAATGTTCCAGACATATTTCTACATTAACTTTAGAAAGAATTGAAAAGAAATATAAACACGTTCCTATTAAAAACAAAACTGAGCTGTTTTAATGGATGCAACAGTGTAATGGGAAAGAGAGAAAAGACTCTGGCTCCAGACGGATATATACAGACGGTAGTTGGTCCATTACCACCGAAAAAATCTGCCACCGTCACAGCCTTAGGTCCAGGGTCACATATGGTTACAGATATGACATGAAACAACACAAAATGTGTAGACAGCTGTAGAGATCAACCATTAACTTTAGTTCATATTTATATTTATACTTATATTTCAGGAAGTTAATTTTGTGAAAAATTGTCTTGCTTAACCTGTTTTTTTGTTGTCGTGTGAAGGCATTTGACCTGTTTGAGCAGCGATATGCTGCTGTGAAGATCCACCAGCTCAACAAGAACTGGAGAGAGGAGAAGAAGGAGAACTACCACAAGTATGTTGGCCATCTTTTTTTTTTTCTTTTTTGGTCTCACATTTTCTTTCATGGACGTGCTCATTTGTTATTTTGTCCACTCCAGACATGCCTGTAGAGAATATAGAATCCACAAGCAACTGGACCATCCCAGAATAGTCAAACTCTACGACTACTTTTCCCTGGACACTGACACGTGAGTCTCTTGTTACTTGTTCTGATAAACCACTTTTAGTTTTTGCAGTTAAACAGATGATGACTTGATGTGTTTCTGTTCTAGATTCTGCACTGTTCTTGAGTTCTGTGAGGGGAATGATCTCGACTTCTATCTGAAGCAACACAAGCTGATGTCTGAGAAAGAGGCTCGCTCCATTGTCATGCAGATAGTCAACGCCCTCCGATACCTCAACGAGATCAAACCACCCATCATCCACTACGACCTGAAACCAGGTGAATGCAACATGCACTTTAGCATAATAGTTAACCCTAAAAAAGAAATTCTAAAAATTACTCACCCAAGATAAGATGCAGATGCAGTGAATGGGTGCCGTCAGAATGAGAGTCCAAACAGTTGATTTAAAAACATAACAAACAATCTGCAAGAAATCCACATCACTCACGTCCATCACTTAACAGCTTGTGAGATGAAAAGCTTCATGCTTGTAAAAAAAAAAAAACAGTCCATAATTTATATGATTTAAACTTCAAACTGCTGCTTCTGGCTAACATCAGGAGAGAAATATGCACAGATCAAACAATGTTTACAAGAGAAAAGAGTGCAAAACAGTTCTAAACAAATATGTGGGTGGATTTTGAGACAACAGAGGATGGACTTTTACACTGAAGGAAGCGTTATTATGGATTATGGATTTGATTTTAGCTAGAAGCAGTGGTTTAAAGTTAAAACTTCTTAATGATGAAACTGTTTCTAACAAACACAAGGCTTTTTACTTCACAAGATGTTAACTGATGGACTGGAGTGGTGTGGATTACTTGTGGATTACTGTGATGTTTTTGTCATCTTTTTGGACTTTCATTCTGACGGCACCCATTCACTGCAGAGTATCAATTGGTGAACAACTGATGTAATTCTACATGTCTAAAAAAATGTGTTGTTTGTCATGCAGATTGTATAGGAAGTGTGTTTTTTTTGGTTGCTTAGGAAATATCCTGTTGGTGGATGGAACAGCATGTGGGGAGATAAAGATCACAGACTTTGGCCTGTCTAAAATCATGGATGACGACAGCTACGGAGTGGACGGGATGGACCTGACATCGCAGGGAGCCGGAACCTACTGGTCAGTTCAATGCACTAAAGAACATTACTTCAGTGTTCAGCCCAATCTCGTATCTTTACAAACACATTTTTATTGTGGAACCTGAAATTTAAGAGTATTTATATGCTCTGAAGTTTATGGAAGCCTGTTTCCGTCACTGAATGAAAACTTTAAAAAGGTTAATTATGATTATTTATCTCACAATTCTGACTTTCTTCTCTGAATTGTGTGATACAAACTCACACTTCTGACTTTTTTCCTTCAGAATTGTGAAATACAAACTTCCAATTCTGTCTGTTTTTCTTGGAAACTCTGACTTTATAACTTGCAATTGCATGATACAAACTCGCAATTGTGAGATAAAGTCAGAATTGCAAGATATAAAGTCAATGGTGAGATATAAAGTCAGAATTGTAAGTTTTTATTTTGCAATTCTGACTTTATATCTCGCAGTTGTAAGTTTCTTACATGCTATTCTGAGAAAAAGTAAAAATTGTTTCTATCTTGCAGTTCTGACTTTATATCTTGCAATTGTGAGCTTATATCATGTTTTCTGACATGCTATTCTTGAATTTTGAAAAATTCTGAGTAAAAATTGTTTCTATCTTGCAATTCTGATTTTATATCTTGCAACTGCAAATTTATATCATGCTATTCTGGGAAAGTCAGAATTGTGAGTTTGTCTTGCAATTTTGACTTTATATCTCACAATTGTGAGTTTATATCATGCTATTCTGAGAAAAGTCAGAATTGTGAGATATAAGCAAAAGTCAAAAGTCAGGATTGTGAGTTTATATCTTGCAATTCTGACTTTATATCTCGTAATTGCAGAATTGTGAGGTTTTTTTTCTCGCAGTTGTGAGTTTCTGTCATGCTGTTCTGAGAAAAAGTAAAAATTGAGTTATATCTTGCAGTTCTGACTTTATATCTCACAATTGCAAGTTTATATCAAGCTATTCTGACTTTATATCTTGCAATCGAGTTTATATCATGCTATTTATTCTAATAAAAAGTCAGAATTGTGAGTTTGTCTTGCCATTTTTACTTTATCTCACAATTGCAAGTTTGTATCATGCTATTCTGAGAAAAAGTCAGAATTGTGAGATATAAACTTGCAACTGCAAGGAAAAAAAGTCAGTTTATATCTTGCAATTCTGAATTGATTATGCTGTTCTGAGAAAAAGTTCTGAGTTTATATCGCTTTATTTTATCATGCCTTTGTATCTTGCAATTGTGAGAAAAAAGTCAGAATTGTGAGATGAAGTCGCAATACCTTTTTTTTTTTTTTTTTTTTTTTTTTTTCAGTGGCGGAAACAGGCTTCGATATGAAAGCCTCAAAAAGGTCAAAATAGCAGTATAAATGTAGTCCATATGACTGCTTTTAAAAGCTCATTGGTTGGGCTTTACAGAGTTAAATGTTCTAATGAAGACTAATGTTCTGATGTTTTAGGTATTTGCCACCAGAGTGTTTTGTTGTTGGTAAAGAACCTCCAAAGATCTCTAATAAAGTAGACGTGTGGTCTGTGGGCGTTATTTTCTTCCAGTGCCTGTATGGACGAAAGGTACGGCATTGTTTAGAAACGTCTCTTGAGTCACGTTAAACGACTTTTAGGATGACGCTGCATTGAATCTTTTGTTGTTCTACAGCCGTTTGGACATAATCAATCCCAGCAAGACATCCTTCAAGAAAACACCATCCTGAAAGCCACCGAGGTGCAGTTTCCTGCCAAACCCGTGGCGAGCAACGAGGCCAAGGTCAGTGTAAAGCATGCGGTGTGAGTTTGTATGTGTGGAAACGACAGTCTGAGTCTTTCTTTCTTGTCCTCCGCAGGCGTTTATCCGCCGCTGTCTGGCTTACAGGAAGGAGGATCGCTTTGACGTCCATCAGCTGGGTAGCGACTCGTACCTTCTTCCTCACATGAGACGATCCAATTCGTCGGGGAACTTGCAGGCCACGCCCGCAAGCCCCGCCTCTTCAGGAATCATCTCCTACTGATTGGCTGATCGATTACGATTGACGGTTCTGATGGCGAGCTCCCTCCCTTCGTCACCTCGGGGTGGACCGGAAGAGGGAGGAGCTATACAGGCTGTAGGACACGCCCACACCGGCCACAGTGACTGCCATTGATATTGGGGCAGGAATGGCTGATGTCATTTCCTGTGAGGATCCAGATGTCAGTCAGAGCTAGAACCATTTGAAAATGGATATTTGTTTGTTTTTGTTTTTTTACCCAAGGCATTTTGTGGAGTAGGTTTGGGAGGGTCACGCTAATGTTTTAGCTTCTTGTTGATATCCTCCCTGAGCTACGCCTCTGTAACGAGGTGTTTCGTTTTGTGTAAGTGTGAAATTTAGAGACAATTAATTGTAGTGTGATTGAAAATAGAGCGAGTGTTTTAATGTGACACAACGGTGTCTATGTGTGCGCCTGTGAATGGATGTTTTACGCCACAGCGTTATATGTCGGCTGTTCATAACATACATGTGTTGGGCACAGATTGCAAGGTGCGTGTGTTACAAAAATGCTGTGTCTATTTTACTTCAAAGTAATGTATGAAAAGTGTCAGTTTATGTTTAAATGGGCTTAATATTTGCAAAACATGAATGGGTGAATCTCACCAAAAGTGTCCAGGTCACATTTCACCCCAGAATCAAGGGGACAAAAAATTACTGTACGCGAAAGAAATGAAGGCTGTTTTGTTCCATCAGATTTTGTCAGTTTTCATGACGGTTAAACATAAAATATATATTTTTCATTTTATATAATGTGCATAAATATTTGTGTATATATAAATATGTATAAATTCATTCCTTATAATAGTTTAACTGTCATGAAAATTGTGTTGTATATACACAAACACGCATATATATTCTCAAGTTCTGTTCTATTAAAGGCAATATAACATACTGTGTATATACAAGATGTGTTTTTTGTATTACAGTGAGTTGTCATCAGTTTTGTCAGTTTTGATTTTTGGAGTGGAAAATGTCCTGGACATGTTGTTGACCAGTTTCTTGAGATTCACCTGTTCGTCCTGCGTGTCGGAGGAGAAACGTTAAATCATCTCAGTAGAATAGACCTCCTATAGCAGCTCTCAAACATCACGTGAGTGTATTAATGAATCCAGCCTGTGCAGGGTTTCATATTTTCTCAGTTTGTTGGTTACTTTTGTTGTCTGATGCGGCATCATCACCTCGCTGCACCCTGACATTGCTTTTAGTTTCCTGATTTACTCGCATTGTGATTCAGACCAAATGTGAATTTGATTTCCCAGGAAACAGCATGAATAAACCTCCATTGTGGTTGTGGATGAGGTGTGTTTGTGGTGCGTCTGATGAGTGTGTGTGTGTGTGTGTGTGAGATGTGAGCGATGATTGACAGAACAGACGGAAGGTGGGCCGGACCCCGCCCTTGATCATTAACCCCTTTATGCCCAGACCCAGTGCTGTCATGTTGCTTAGCAACCCTCGCTGATCCCGGAGCCTGAGTCAGGTCAGCATCTCCGAACGACATGGACCGGACCGCGATCAAACGCTCGAAGCTTCCAGAGTCTGTTTTCAGGGGACGAATCTCAGCTTTTGTTGTTTCCTCTCTCTAAATACTCTTTCAACCCCAGAAGCAGTTTTCAGCTCAACATATGGTGATCTGTCTCCAAGTGCTGCTGCGATTGTAGAGAATGTAGCCAAAAGAGAAATAAACATTTTTAAAAATATTTGGGTATTTGTGGTTTCTTTCCACAATTTTTTGGACCGTTTCATGTAATATTAGAGCTGTTGTTATTGGTTTGCTGTCAGAGCCCCTCTGCTGGACAGAATCAAATACTTGCCTTTATTTCATAGCTGAGTGACTATTATATTTAAAAGTTATGTATGAAAACAAAAAACACTCTGATGCTTTAAATCTGAGCATCAGTAGACAAATGTTCAGTATAAAAATGTCCATGGCTTAATTTAATTGTGTGTATATACACTATATTGCCAAAAGTGTCCAAATAATCGGAATCAGGTGTTCCAATCACTTCCATGGCCACAGGTGTATAAAATCAAGCATCTAGGCATGCAGACTGTTTTTACAAACATTTGTGAAAGAATGGGTCGCTCTCAGGAGCTCAGCGAATTCCAGCGTGGAACTGTGATAGGATGCCACCAGTGCAACAAGTAGAATCGTGAAATTTCCTCGCTCCTAAATATTCCACAGTCAACTGTCAGCTGTATTATAAGAACGTGGAAGCGTTTGAGAACGGCAGCAACTCGGCCACGAAGTGGTAGGCCACGTAAACTGATGGAGCGGGGTCAGCGGATGCTGAGGCACATAGTGCGAAGAGGTCAACTTTCTGCAGAGTCAATCACTACAGACCTCCAAACTTCATGTGGACTTCAGATTAGCTGAAGAACAGTGCGCAGAGAGCTTCATGGAATGGGTTTCCATGGCCGAGCAGCTGCATCCAAGCCATACACCACCAAGTGCAATGCAAAGCATCAGATGCAGTGGTGTAAAGCACGCCGCCACTGGACTCTAGAGCAGTGGAGACACGTTCTCTGGAGTGACAAATCGCACTTCTCCATCTGGCAATCTGATGGACGAGTCTGGGTTTGCTGGTTGCCAGGAGAACGGTACTTGTCTGACTGCATTGTGCCAAGTGTAAAGTTGATTATGGTGTGGGGTTGTTTTTCAGGAGCTGGGCTTGGCACCTTAGTTCCAGTGAAAGGAACTCTGAATGCTTCAGCATACCAAGACATTTTAGACAATTCCATGTTTCCAACTTTGTGGGAACAGTTTGGAGCTGGCCCCTTCCTCTTCCAACATGACTGTGCACCAGTGCACAAAGCAAGGTCCATAAAGACATGGATGACAGAGTCTGGTGTGGATGAACTTGACTGGCCTGCACAGAGTCCTGACCTCAACCTGACAGAACACCTTTGGGATGAATTAGAGCGGAGACTGAGTGCCAGGCCTTCTCGTCCAACATCAGTGTGTGACCTCACAAATGCGCTTCTGGAAGAATGGTCCAAAATTCCCATAAATACACTCCTAAACCTTGTGGACAGCCTTCGCACAAGAGCTGAAGCTGTTAAAGCTGCAAAGGGTGGACCAGCGTCATATTGAACCCTATGGATTAGGAATGGGATGTCACTTAAGTTCATATGCAAGTCAAGGCAGGTGAGCGAATACTTTTGGCAATATAGTATATATATATATATATATATATATAATTATTATTATTATTATTATTATTATTATTATTTTATTATTTTTTTTTTTTTTATGTATGATGTTACAAAAATGGAAATCATTTTTAAAATCCCTGATAATTCCATGTTTTAAGGACTGTGGGAGCTCTTAAATAGCAATTCCTAACAGCCTTTAAATGCATGTTTTATTTGTCTGTTAACAGAAACTCTTAAAGTACATAAGTGGTTCTCATCCAGAAAGTCACAAGATGCCTTAACATGATGTAAGATTAGACCAAACAAACTAAAAGCTAAAAATCAAGATGCATAAATTTATGTAATTTTTTTCCCTCAACAACCGATTTTTAAGAACCAACAAATTTTGTAAATGAGGGAATTTTAAAAAGTGTGATTTCCAGACCTGGTAAAGTCATGGAAATTTTGTAATGAATCTATATTTCTACCTAATAAATTATTCTAGCTTTACATAACTTAAAAAACTAAATCGCCATTTGTGAATAAAAACAATTATAAAAACCTAAATATAATCTTGAATGACTGGAAACTGCAAATTTATACAAACTGAACTCTTAACCCTGGTGTAAAAAAAAAAAAAAAAAACAGAATTAGAATATGCAGAATTATGCAATGATTTTATTATATATTGTTACTCTTGAGAGTGGGCGCAGCCATTTGTAAATTGTATGGGTGTGGCTTCCGGTCTCATCAGCGACGTCTAGCTATTTTAGCTGTACAAAGCATCTCGTTTTGCTGCTTGCTATTGCAAAGTAGCGTGGCTTGCCATATTATTTATATATTAGTAGCGCAAAGAGTTTTACTGCACATTATTATTCTTTTCGTTATTTCCCTATAGCGGCTAACGAACCGGAAGTCTCGCCCATAAGGTGAATAGAAATATGCCTTTGAGTCTGAAAGGCTGAGAATCGGATAACAATGTGACACTGACCTATCTGATTTACTAGCCAATAGTTGGCATTTTCAGCACTAATAACTGCTTGATTAAACTATGTATCCTAACAGCGTTTTTGATCAAAGTGGTCAAGGATTTCGGCTTAATTCTGGGTCCTGATGGGTTTATTTTCCAACTCTACACCCACATACATCCTTAACCAACATGCTGTCTAAACATGAGCACTGATCATTGAAAACCCCTTATCACTTGACGACATTTTAAGCAAGAAATTGCAATGTGATATATGTGATCCTGAACCACAAAACCAGCCATAAGAGTCAGTTTTTTGAAACTGAGATTTTATACATCATCTGAATAAATAAGCTTACATTGATATATGGTTTGTTAGGATAGAGCAATATTTGGTTGAGATACTAGTATTTGAAAATCTGGAATCTTAGGGTGCAAAAAAACCCCTAAATATTAAGAAAATTGCCTTTAAAGTTGTCCAAATGAAGTTCTTAGCAATGCATACTACTAATCAAAAATTAAGTTTTGATATATTTACAGCATATTTAAAAACTTATAATTTTGACCCATAGTGTATTTTTGGCTATTGCTATAAATACACCCATGGTACTTATGACTGCTTTTGTGGTCCAGGGTCACATATAAAATATATAGATCACAGCATTTAATGAAAGCATATTTAAACCTATGTAATTTATACTCAACTCATGAATTACTAAATCAAAGAGACAGAGACAATCTTAGTGTAAAACTGGGTAGTTTATTGCTTGTGTATGTTTGATTCCTTCACAATCTTCAAACTGCACAAGCGCACATTCAGCCCTGCAGCGCATTTACAACTGTTTCCGTTCATCATGGCGGCAGAGCTATCATATGGAGAGTGTGTGAGCACACGCAAGAGCGAGAGAGAGATACAGAGGCCCAGAGCCCAGTCTGACCACAAATAGAGGAGTTTCTGAGGAAATCAAAGCATTCGAAACAAATGGTGCAAAGAAAGAAAGAAAAAAAGTCAGACATTACATTGTAAAATCACATAGCAATTGGTAATTACAGAGAACGCTATACTAACATTTCAAAGTTGATTACAGGATATACAGAAAGAAAAAGCACGAGACGGCACAGATTCTGAGAGCGCAAACCTGCCATACAGTCATCTCTCTTTTTTTTTTTTTTATATGTAATTTTTAATATTAGACATCCATCCACACACATTCCTCTCAAACGCTGGCGTCTCTCAGCAGAACTGTGTTTATCTCTGTTTGCGTGTGTGTGCACACTGGAATCTTTTTGTACTGAATAAATACAATAGAGACGTACAGAGGGACGCCCTCCGGCCCCGGTATGACCGTTACGAGGACTCTGGGGCCGCCTGCGCATCCGTCGTCTTCTGTAGGAATGTCTCCGTGGCAACAGGCATCTCTGAGGGCGTGTCTTTGACCAAAGGGGTGGGCGTGGCATCCAGTATGAGTGCTGGAGTTTGCTCGGTCGCTAAAGAGATGGGTGGGATGTGGTCAGACGATACCAGAGAAGACGGCAGTGCGACCCCGGGCATGCTGGGAAGCGTAGAAGGGAGAACAGTGTGCATGGGCAGAGGAGAGATGCCGGGCAGGTTCAGAGGAGGGAGAGGGGGCAAACCTGCAGAGAGAGAGAGAGAGAGAGAGATCAGAACAATATTCAGCAGTTAAAAAAAAACAAAAAGTCACACAATGTTCACTGTGACTATGTCCTATGTGCAGGGTTGATGCAGTATTTTTAAAATCAAATTTAAGGCTTATAAAGACCTTATTAGGGATCTGCACAAACAAAATTAATACAGTATGTTCATTCAGAACTGATCTCAAATTAAACCATGCATCTCCTTTTACTTGATTAAACAGGTCATAGCACACAATCAACAAGAATTTAAAAGGATAGTTCACCCAAAAATGAAAATTATGTCATTAATTACTCTCCCCCATGTTGTTCCAAACCCGTAAGACCTTTGTTCATCTTTGCAACATCTTACATTTAAAAAAAAAAAAAACATCTTTTGTAACACAACTACCACATTCAAGGCCCAGAAAGGTAGTAAGACATTGTAGACATTGTTTAAATAGTCCATGTCACATCAGTGGTTAAACCATAATGAGAATAATTTTTGTACACAAAGAAAACAAAAATAACAACTTTATTCAACAATTTTGTCTCTTCTGTGTCTGTCTGTGCAGCACGTTCACAAGAGTACAACTACCTTCTACTTCTGGACCTGGATGTATCAGTTGCCTTGCTGTCTCAAAGCACTCAGATTTCATAAAAAATATCTTAATTTGTGTTCTGAAGATGAAAGAAGGTCTTACAAATTTGGAATGGGTGAGCAAATAATGACAGCTATCATTTTTGGGTGAACTAACCCAAAACGGGAACTGCAAGTTTAAAATACTCAAGAGATGTTTTATTCAATATGTAATTAAATTAGTTTATGTGCCAACTTATTAAGCAATAATATGTCAAATTAATGTTTATTATTACCATTTTGAATTGTATTTTTGGTTTTCATTCACTGTAAAGTTTTAGTAATTTTTTGTAGGGTGCATCTTTTCACATTTTTTAATTTTTTGTTTTTTTCCCTAATTATATCTTTTTTAGTTTTAGTTATTTTTAGCACTTCAACATGAAAATAGATTATTATATATTATATAGAAATATTATTATATTTCAGTTAATGTTTATTTAATTTCTAGTAATTCAGATTTTTATCAAAGATAACCTTTCCTTGAATTAAATGGCATATGTACAGTTTATTGTATAACCAGAAAAGATTAGAATTAATTTTACTTTTAATTATAAACAAAAACTCTTATTTTTAAATGTCTATGCTTTACTACTACCAGCTGCTTCAAACAAACAGTTGAGGGAGATAAAATGCATGCACTTACAACCATCTAAAACATATTACAATGTAAACACCATAAAGTAAACATTGTCATAATTCATTAACAGTCTATCACACGTAATCGCTTGGCATAAATGCACAGTCCTCGTTGCATTTTTTAAAAATAAATATCATATAGCAATAACTGCATTTCTATCCCAAATTTTAAGATCTCTTTAAATTATAATTACAACTTGTTGTCCTATTTTAAGATATTTAAAATGACCTTAAATTTGATCAAACTAAATTTATGAAAAGCAGGAACCCTGTCTAAGTGTGCTTTTGTTGGTCAAAGCTGTAATATAGTCTTGGTGTGTGTACCTGCTGTAGTGGGAGGTAACCCACTGAGTCCAGCTAATGATACACCGCTGAGGTCCGGTAACGGTAGATTAAGGTTAGGGAGGTTAGGCAGGTTTGGCAGGGGAGGGAGGCCAGACGGTAAGGACATCAAACCTGAAAGCACACGAACATAAGGTCTACTGTGGCAACACACGTCTCTTTTATCTTTTATTTGTTTAACAAAAAACAGGGATTGGTGCATGTTTTTTTTTTTACCTGGTACGGTGGTGGAGGGGTTGACAATGGGAAGGGGACCCAGCCCTGGGGTCACCTGAGTGGGCAGCAGGGGGACTGTGGGAACACCTACCAGAAATAACAAATCTGAATTTTGCACTAACTATATAAAATTGCATTAATTATATGTGACCCTGGACCACAAAACCAGTCACAAGTAGCACGGGTATATTTGTAGCAATAACCAACAATACACCATATGGGTCAAATGATTGATTTTTCTTTTATGCCAAAAATCATTAGGATATTATGTAAAGATTGTGTTTCATGGAAATATTTTGTAAATTTCCTACTGTAAATATATCAAAATGTAATTTTTGATTAGCAATATGCATTGCTAAGAACTTCATTTGGACAATTTTAAAGGCAATTTAAATGAAACATATGAAGAACAAAATAAAGGTAGAAACAATTTACCTGTGTGGAGCTCGCTGGGTATTGAGGGCGGGGCAGAGCTGAGTGACAGGCCGGACAGAGTGTCCTCAAGCCCTGTGGGAACAGGCTGTGACACAGGGGGCGGAGTTACTGCAGACAGCTGAACCTAAACGACACATCACGGAAGTCAAACGTCTGATCAAATCTATCAGAATACACCCTGGAAAACGCATACTAACCTCTGTGAAGCCATCCTTCAGCGGGCTGGCGGGCTCACTGGGGGTGTGTCCGGGGAAGCTGATTTTCTTGCCTTCTTCGAAAGGCCGAGTAGGGATTCTGTGCAGGTAACCATAGCCGATACCACAGCCGAGACTGAAGGGAGAAAAATAATCATGACGGACATGCGCACACAGAGGCAGGAAACAGAAACCGAGAGAGTCTCACACACACCTGCCTTCTCCACCCCAGGCACTGTTGGGTGTAATGATCACTTCTCTGCAGTTGTCAGTGTCGGTGTTGTAGACGTAGAGTTTCAGGCCTTTGCCTTCATGGGTTTCTATCAGTGAGAATAAGTCCTCTGACTGGAGAAAGAGCAAAATACACACAAAATGAAAAATCAGTTTTACACCAGACGATGAAGCAGCATTTGCCTTTTCGGTTAGTGCTGCTGCACCACTTAAATTTTCATACAATGATCTTGAACATGAATCTTTTAATATCTTGCAACTTAAACATTTGCGCTTCTCTTATGTTTGTGCTGTTCATTGTTGTTGCAAATTCTGCTGATTTATCATCAAAATTGCACTCATTTTAGTATTGTTTACATACTATTATAGTAATTTTTTACATTCTGAATAAGCATTTTTCTTAATTTCAGATTTCATTTTAATTTTAGTTTAAGTTTTAGTAATTATGTGCTTTTGTCATTTTTATACTTTTATTCATTTTTATATATAAATATTTTATATTATTTAGTTAAAAATACTGCTATTAAAAAAAAATACAAAGCAATTAATTTTGCACTGTATGCCATTGTTTTCCAGAAAATTTGTTCATTAATTTCTGGTTTTGTAATTTTTAAGTTAGATTTATATCTGTATAATTCACGTCATTCTTTTCCTTTTTTAAAGGAGGAGTTTGTAAAGTAAGCATACCATTTATGAAAAAACCTATGTAGCAAATATAAAAATGCATTAGTAAAAATTAAAACTAGACTCTTTGTATTATAATTTGATAATGACCACAGCAATTTTTTGTCAGTTCAGATTTTTTCTGGGCAGTCTGAAGAACCAGCATTTGTTTTCAAACCATCAGTTTTATATTTGAGCTGCAGAGAGTGGCATTCTTTGATCCAAAACCAAAAAACTACATGTAGCAACTGGACTCTGGAATTCTAGTACATTTCCGTATGCCTGTACACAATGATCAAGACGTTTGAAAACAGCTGGAGATGTGTGCGAGAAAAACAAACCTCGTTCATGACTGTGTCTGCTCCAATGATGTAATCCGTGTGTGGTCTTAAACCTGCTAATGCTGCTGGGGAATTTGGCTCCACTTCCTACAAAAAGGTAAATTATGCATGAAAAAAACTCACTCTTACAGCTCGACCGACCGGTCTGTTTTACCAGAACACACCCTTTTCGAACACTTTGCTGAATTATGACTAATTGACCAAAAGATCAAAGCAGACATGCTATTTTCATCCAACCCCACCCTTACAAAATATGCAGTGTAAACAACTCATGCCAGCAGCTTTCTTCGATTGCATTCACCACTCCTTCATTTACTCACCAAAACATGCCAGACGTTCTCATTGGCTCCCTCAAAGCTACAAAAGCGGATGCTGACCCCTAGAAGACCCTGGCCGCCCCACATGTTGCTGGGAGTAACGGTGGCTTCCCGCAGCTCCAGGGTTTTGCTGCTGTACACCAGCATCTTCACCGGTTTTTCAACGCTAGCCTTCAGTATGTCTTTCAACGTGTCATTATCCTTGTTCTTAGAAAAATAATAAAAGCAGAAACAACATTTATGATTGACATATCACTACTATCACTATTCACATGGTCTTCAGCATTATTCTATATATACACTTTTTCTTTTTCAAATGATGTGTGGTCCAAGTGTAAATATATCAGTTTTTTTCAATGGCTTCAAATGTGGGTTATCCAGATTTTAGAGTCAGAACAGTCAATTTTACTGTTTAGAGTCTCTAAAGCATTAGACCTCACACCTGTTCATATAGAGTAAATCAAGCTTGTTTATTGGCTCAGTGAATAGAGACTCAATGAATAGTTTATAGATGATCTATGGCCCTCACCATGTGCAACAAACCTACCAGTCTGGTGTTGTTGATGGACACAATGAAGTCAAAGAACGGTTCAAGACCTGCTCTATGACCGGGAGAATTCTCCTGCACCTGCAGAACAGAAAAAAAAAATAGCCCATTTAACATTCAAATAGGACCAACAAATGGCCCATTACAACCAAAAAGAAACAACAAAAACTTCTAGCAAAACTTTAAACTGCCATTTCTCATACACTACCAGTCAAGATTTTTAATGTTTTAAATATTTTTACTATTTAAAATAACTTTTCTATTTAAACATATTTTAAAATGTAATTCTGTCCTGATTTCAAAGCTGAAAATATAGCATCATTACTTCACTCCTTCAGAAAACATTGTAGTATTCTGATTTGCTGCTCAATAAACATTTTTATTATCATTATTAATATTTAAAACAGCTGAGTAGTTTTTTTTCAGGATTCTTTGATGAAGGAAAAGATCCAAAAATTTATTTAAAATAAAAAAGGTTTTGTAATATTATACATTATACCATTCAAAAGCATGAAACTAAGTATTTTCTGGTTGTTTGTTTAGGGAAAGAAATGATAGAAATTAAAACTTATTTAGCAAGGATGCTTTAAATTGATCAAAAGTGATGATAAAGACATTTATAATGTTATAAAAGATTTTCATTTCAGATAAATGCTGTTCTATCCATCAAAGAAACCTAAAAAAATACTTAGCTGTTTATTATCATAAATCAACAAATCAGAATATTAGAATGATTTCTGGAGGATCATGTGACTGGAGAAATGATGCTAAAAATTCAGCTTTGAAATCACAGGAATTATTAACATTTTAAAATATATCCACATAGAAAACAGTCATTTAAAATAATACAATTATTTTCTTGTTTTTCTTGTACTTTGGATCAAATAAATGCAGGCTTGGTGAGCAGAAGAGACTTCCTTGGAAAACAATAAAAATCTTACTGTTCAAAAACTTTTGACTGGCAGTGTACATCATAAAATAATAACCTTTGCAACAAGAAAATGCAAAGCAGAAACTCCATATTTCTATCAATTTTTTGACTGTGATGTCAACCTTTAAAATAAACAGTCATGCATACATGTACCCAGTTATTTAAAAAAATGGGTATAGGAACGCATGTCATTTCCTACACGTTTCACATGGATCATAAACAAATTGCAAAGCTGTGTCAATTCGAGTTATGACCTATTAAAACCAAACATTTCAACAGTAAAGCATAATGGCATGTAGTAAGCTTCCTCAGCAGCCCATCCAGCAACAAATGCAGAAATAAACACACGTTGTACAGTAGGATACATGAATATGTGCTTTTTAAAGGGGATCGGTCTTTGCATGTCAAAAGCTGGAAAACTCCCTTGCGTGATCTTTACATTTAACATCAGAGATTTCAATGTAGCCACGTTAGCATTTAGCCACGTTTAACAGGCCGCACTGACATCCCCGTCCTCGAGTTGAACTTTGCGCCGCTAGTGACTCGCCACGCACCGCTTGGGTGAAAAGGAAAGCGGACGCATCTCCAAGAACACACTCACTCTGAGAACGTGATAGCCCTCCGAACCACCTCCGGGAATTTCCACGCTCTGTGATCCCCCCATGATCCCCGCTCTGTGTCACCGGTGAGAATATTATCCGTTTTACGTTTTTCTCCCAGCAACCGGTTTTGTGGACAGACACGTCGGATTCTCCCAAGGATGCGCGCGACGGCGGTGAATGACGTGGCAGTGCAAGAAGGAGGGATCGCGCTTATGTGGCGCACAGGTGAGACTGCAGCGAGGCTTTTGTCATGTTATGAATCAAGGAAGCATGGTTTATTTCTAATTTATAAGTTTAATACATGTGAACGATATGATGTGCAACCGTAGAAAACACCGTAGCGATGTCGAACTCGTGAATGAATCATTCATGTGAGTCGGATCTTTTTAATGAGTCGTTTGAACTGATGTGAGTGATTCGTTCACGAGCCGTTTTCGAGTTAACATAAATCTTTTTTGGGACAGCCAGCTTTCATAAATGCCTTTCACATTCCGTGTTTGTGTGTATTTGCATATACGCTGGCAATAAAAATAATACATAATTGTTTTTATTGGATATAGAGGATAAAGGTTGGAAGTATTTGCTGACTTCATTAGGTAGCATTAAATTGTACAAAATGTTAACTTATGCATCAATTAGGGTTTGATTTTATGTTGTCCACTAGAGGACATATTGCCATGTAATTTAGGCTGCTGACAAACAGCAGAGATCACATAGCGCCACCCGGAGGAAGTCAAATGTGTGCAAAATTATTCCAGTTACTTGATTTCTTTGTCACACTGTAAATGTGTTGCCACCCTGTGGCAGATAAGTGATAATACAAAGAGAGCAAGAAACTACAGACTACTAAAATAAATACTTGATAAAAAAAGCCATATTATATACAATAACTCATACAATAACACTTCTGCAATACCATAGTAATTTCACCATATCATAGTAATCAGTATGAGGATTTGTAAAATATATTTTCAAAAATATACACAGAATATGTATATATATATATATACAGAATATCTAAAAAAAAAAAAAACCTTATTGGTAGAGAATATTCTTATGCAAATATATTTTGAAAAATATTTTAACAAATATACTTATTACTACTATATTAAAAAAAAAAAAATATATATATATATATATAGTAGTAATAAGTATATTTGCTAAAATATTTTTCAAAATATATTTGCATAAGTATATTCTCTACCAATAAGGTTTTTTTTTTTTTTTTTTTTACATATTCTGTATATATATATACATACACATGCAAATGAGGATTATATATATACACTACCAATCAAATGTTTTTGAGCAGTAAGATTTTTAATGTTTTTTAAAGAAGTCTCTTCTGCTCCTCAAGTCTGTAAATCCAAAGTACAGCAAAAAAAAATTACAAATATTTTTACTATTTGAAATAACCATTTTCTTTTTGAATATATTTTAAAATGTAATTTATTCCTGTAATCAAATTGAAATTTGCAGCATCATTACTCCAGTCTTCAGTGTCACATGATCCTATAGAAATCATTCTAATATGTTGATTTGCTGTTCAAGAAACATTTCTTCTTATTATTATCAGTATTTAAAACAGTTAAGTACTTTATTTGAGGATTCTTTGATGAATGGAAAGATTCATCCATCCACCATTCATCTGAAATAAAAAGCTTTTATAACATTATACACTATACCATTCAAAAGTTTGGAGTCAGTATATTTTTTGGGAAATAAATTATGAAAATTAGTACTTTTATTTAGCATGGATGCTTTAAATTGATCAAACAATATGATAAAAACATGTAACAAAAGATTTCTATTTCAGATAAATGCTGGTCTTCTGAACTTTCTATTCATCAAAGAAACCTAAAAAAATGTATGCTTGTCAACATAATCATAATAAATGTTTTTGAGCAGCAAATCAGAATACTTGAATGATTTCTGAAGGATCATGTGACTGGAGTAATGATGCTAAAAATTCAGGTTTGAAATCACAGGAATAAATTACATTTAAAAAAATATTTAAATAGAAAACCACTGTTTTTCCTCTACTTTGGATCTAATAAATGCTTGGTGAGCAGAAGAGACTTCTTTAAAGAACATTAAATATATTACTGTTCAAAAACTTTTGACTGGTAGTTTACATATATATTTTGTCATTATGACACATAAAAAAAAGAACGAAATAAAAGAAAACACAAACAAACTCAGTGTGAAGTGCAAGTTTATTATACGCTTCAAAATAAATGTGCAAGATTTTACATTTTAAAAAGACGACTAACAGAACATTCTTATACTTTAATAGCGTTTATTGTGCCGTGAACACGTGTTAATAACAGTTTACATATAATGTGATTGCATTTTAAAGTGCCAGCCGTACTGAGGAGACCAGATGAACCTCCTCACATTCAACATATACAGTCAACAATTTACAGCGATAGAGGAAAAAGATTATTGTGCATTTGTCAAAAACACTTGAAACGAATAGAGAACATGAAATAAACAGTCATCTTTCACATGTTCCAAAGACAACAGCTGAATCTAAATACAGCATATCAATAAACTTGTAATAAATATTAATATGAACACAATCTTCCAGCATCCTGAGGACATTTCTAGCTTTCCTTCTCAGTTTGTGCTTTTTGTTTTCTTTTGTTATTTCTTCTCTTTTTTTAAATATGATGCTATAATCGCCTGAGTTGAATATCAATAATTAGTAATATACATCTGGCAACTAACTACCTTCAGATAATTGATAGGATTGCTTATAACATTCAGTCAAAGATACACAATCACATTAGAACACTGACACACTGATTGCACGGAGTTAAGGGCCTGAACGACAAACATATACAATATATTCATATTTATATAAATGTGTATAGATTTATACTATAATTTATATGCTTGCTTATTTCAAAGGATATTGAGTACATTGTAAAATGTATGGCACTAGTTCTGTCTTTGGCTCACGAGTACACTACTGGACCATAAACATTAGCCTAAACCTGTTTGATTATATATAACTTATATAGAACCGTAACAAATGGGAGAAATACCTTTGAACACCGCTGGCTCACAATATAAAGTCTTTGTTTATAGATTTATATTAGTACATTTCAAACTGAAAATTGTATACTTATGTTTCACCTCACAAAGGTGTTGATTAAACACTTTACATGACCTACTACAAGGTTAGTTTAGGAAACACAACACTTAAATACAGATCAACCACTGGTTTACACACAGAGACCCCACTACTACACAGAAAGGGGTTCGAGCTTCATTAAAAGGGTGGTGCGTCTTTGCTTGTCTTTATATTGTATTTACAAACCCAAGCACCGACTGTTACACATGATCCCAATGGATTTAAACTATGCTTATAAGGTGGCCGTGTAGCTACGTAATCTGTAAGTTAAAGATCTAAAGACATTGAGAAGAAGGATAGAACATATTGGACCACGATACGACGTCGAAACATAGCCATTAAATGTGTAGACCGAGCGACTGTCCTGGCGAGATGCCTGAGCCTTGAATACAGACACAGAGCTGCAGTTGTCCGCTCTCACAGGTCGTGACCCAGCCTCTCGATCTCATCGACGAGGAAGTCGATGTCAGACTTGGTGACGGCGTGATTGGAGACGACCATTCGGAAGAAGTTGACCTTGTCTCCCTGCGGTTGGTATCCTACCATGGTTGTGCCGCACTCCATCATCATTGCTTTGATCTTCGGCGCCACCTGCAGGGGAGACAGAGTAATTATGACTCAGCTTGTCTAATTTTAAAATTTTTATTCCTGTCTATATCATAAAGGTTTTTGCAGAGGGATTTGTTTGCTTAATTATGTACAACAATTTATTCCTCCCAAAAGTGACAAAAATGATATTCCCAAAATTCCCTCTGTAAAAACATTTGACTCAAATATGTCAAAAAAATTAAACAGGAATTTTAAAACTGACTTCATCCAGTGTTTAGATTTTTGTACTAGAAACGTATGCAAATTAGCACATATTTCATTAAATAATGCCTCATTTGCATATTTAAACATAATATTCTAGAAAACTTGTAATACAAAAAATGTTTGCAATTAACAATGTAATCAATCAACTGGGCAAGCAAGGCGATAACTATTAGTTAATTTTTTTGTACCCTATTCACCTGCAGTGTCTCACCTTAATATTAGCAGACAATTTCCTTACCCTCAGACCATACAAGATGTAGATGAGTTTATTTCTTCATGGGAACAGATTTGGAAAAATGTTCCATTCCATCGCTTACTCACCCGTGAGGTGAATGGGTGCCGTCAGAATGAGAGTCCAAACAGCTGATAAAAACATCACAATAACCCCCAAGTAATGAACACCACTCCAGTTTACCAATTAACATCTTGTTTTAACTTTAAACCACTGCTTCTGGCCAAAATACCAGTTTATAATACATACGTTTCTCCAGTGAAAAAGTCCATCTCCTTGTTGTCTCTCGCATCAAAATCCACCAACATTTTTGTTTAGAGTTGTTTTGGCTTGATCTGTGCATATTTCTGTTCTGATTCAGACAAAATTACTTTTTCACTGAAGAAAGCAGCTGAAAAGTAACTGGAAATAGCAGTGTGAAGTTAAAAAAACCTCTTAATGATGACTTTGTTTCTTACAAACATGCAGCTTTTGACTTCACAAGATGTTAATTGATAGACTGGAGTGGTGTGGATTATTGTGATGTTTTTATCAGCTGTTTGGACTCTTATTCTGACGGCACCCATTCACTGCAGTGCATCCATTGGTGAGCAGGTGATGTAATGCTACATTTCTCCAAATCTGTTCCAATGAAGAAACCAACTCATCTACATATTGGATGGGATATGTATTTAAGTTTTGAACTAAATGATTCTTTGTGGTTCTTCTATGGCAAACCCTCTTTTGGACTCTTTATTTTTGTTTATAGCTGTGAACCCTAGGAGTTTTAAAATGCTTAAAACAGTTTAAGGCAACAAAGCCTCATTTGAAATCTCATGACTGTTTGATGAAAGCTCCAAAGCAATGAATCGAAACAAAATATTTGTTTTGAAGTTTTGTGAAGCAGTGTTTCAAAAGCACCCATCGCTACCAGTTTATGTGCATGTTACTCTCGCTTTGGATAACTGAAATGAGAAGAAGTACCCTGTGTAGTTTCTCCCTTCGTTCGTCTCCATCTGGCATGCCACGCATGCTTGGCGGAATATACCAGAAGCAAACATTTGTGTGCTGGGGCTGCAGAAGACAAAAGAAAGCAATAAGAAAAGTCATTACATTCAGTATTAGATAAGCAGTTTCAATCTATACTGTACAGAAATATGTGTGTGCCAAATACAAACCTGGCCCTCAAAGACCATTTCATATCCCTCACGGTTCTTGATTTTATTGTAGAGATATTCAGAAAGCTCCAGACATCTGTCAATGTGCTGCTCAAACCCAATTGTGCCCTACACGGATAAAAGTTACCAGTCAGAATAAAAATGGGTGTTTCTCAGCAAATACTTATTGCTTTAGCCACATAGTACAATATACTCAGGTAATATATATTAAGAAAATTTACTGTATTTTGGCTGTGTGTTTTTTTATATTGTTGCAAAAATGTAAACTATTATTGCATATATACACTTTTTTCGCATATATACTGCAGACTTGCATAAAGTAATATATAGTTTAAAGCAGATCTCAAAATGTGACTCTTGTTATCACCCAGCTCTTTATATATAGCTGGATATATAAGCATGTCCAACTTTATCTGCAAACATGCAATTTACTCATATATACTTGCAAATGCCTGCTTAATTGTTAATTTTGTCGCAAAATGTAAACTATATTATCGCCCAGCTCTAATCTGCTAAATGCAACTATAAGCATGAAAGTATTAAGATATAACATCATGATTTTCTGTGAGGCTGCTTTTGAAGCAAGTGAAAAGCTCTATATAAATAAGTTGGACTTGACTTTACATAACAGCAGCCATTTTGACCCACCTTGGCCTTCCACATGAGCCAAAATTTGAAGATGTCTACATGTCTGCCACACTGGATGGCCTTGTCGCCGGTGTCGTAGGTCACATCGTACTGTTTGTCTGGTTGGAAGAGGTATCCAGCGCACATGGAGTTGCAGCCTTGCAGAATGCCCTGAAACACATCTTCTGTGATCAATAGCTGTGTAACTAAACTTTAAATGCATTGACTTCACTTGATCTACATGTATTCATTAAGCAGACAAATTTATCCAAATAAGTAAGGTGTGTAATTGCATATCCAAGATTGTAGACTTGTAGATGCACACTACTGTTGAGAGGTTTGGGGTCAGTAAGATTTTTAATGTTTTTGAAAGAAGTCTCTAATATTCCCCAAGGCTGTGTTTATTTGATCAAAAATACAGTAAAATATATTAAAATCTGTAATATTGTGAAATATTATTGCAATTTAAAAAAGCCGTTTTTTGTGTAAATATATTGTAAAATGTAATGTGATTTCAAGCTGAATTTTCAGCATCACTACTCCAGGCTTTATTGTCACATGATCCTTCAGGAATCATTCTAATGTGCTGATTTGCTGCTCAAGAAACATTTCTGATTATTATCACTGTTGAATTCAGTTGTGCTGTTTCATATTTTATGGAAACCATGATAATTTTTTCAGTATATTTGACGATTAGAGAGTTCAAAAGATTTATTTAAAACAGAAATCATTTGTAGTAATAAAAATGTCTTTATTGTCACTTTTGATCAATTTATTTAGTCCTTGTTGAATAAAAGTAATAATTTTAATTAGAAATATAGCTGCAAGCAGCGATTACCGGGGTTCAAGCGCTTTAAGGCATTTAAGCACATTAAAAAAAGACATTACATATTATTTAGCAAGCCTGTAACCAACTAAATCAATGATTTCAAAAAGCATTTTTGGGAAATACAGGTAATTTGCCATAGAAATATTATGATTTTTAACATTTATGACTGTTATAGTGGGATCTATAGTCCGATCTCCCTAAAACTTTGCATGCTTGTTTAGAATTGTTGTTGCATGTGCTCACCAGGTTTCATGAAGTTTTTGTTTAGGCTTTATAGGGTTATGGGTATATTTGGACAGGCCCCTTTTCTAAACGACCCCATTATAGCTTCCCAAAGGGTAAAATTAAATTTTTTTGAGAATTATTGACCTGGAGAGTCCAAAAAATTGTACTGCAGTGTTTTTTCCAGATTGAGCAAAAAACCCTAGGACTAGTTCACAAAAGTAGGTTTTTCACATCTCAAGCATTTAAATAATGGTTTAACTGACACCAGTGGTTCTGAACGGTTGTTTGGAATGAGGAGTTCTATTGTATGATACAAATATTGTGCGTATGTATAAAAAACGTACAATATACAATCCCTTATGCCCTTGAAGAATGCTATATCGCCTCCCAGTGGCTGATTTCTTTCAAATTTCTTAACCATTAATCTTGTCTAATAGGTGCTGTAAGTTAATCGGCCTATGGCGGCCATTTTTTTTTTTTAGGTATGCAAATGTCCTCATAGGAACTTGCACTTTTTCTGTTTTTTCCTTCTTATAGCACTACCAAGTGGCCAAGCTCCACGTTTTTTTGATGTGACCTCAGATTCAGCTCTTACATATGTGTCGTGAGTTTGGCGAAGATATCTCATTCCATTCAAAAGTTATAGCCCTGCCCTGCCCCTTTCGAACGTTGTGGCATCTCTTTGCGTCAGGGACTTGAAAGATCAACTTTTTTTCACGTAAGATACTTTAGGCTGCGATGAGCTTTTTAGGATTTATGACCGATTTCATACTTTTGATTGCTGTAGCTCCCCCGTCGGGCCGATTGGAGCGAGCCTTGGTGACACTGTAGATGGAGGGAGTACTACCATCTCTCAAAATTTCAAGTCTCTACGACTTACAGTTTGGTCTGGCCAATCAGTTTTACGTGGCGATTGCTGATCCTTGTCCACTCTGACAATTACAATAGGGTTTCAGTGCTATGGCTTTGAACCCCTAAAAAAATTTTACTGACCACTAAATTTTTAAAAAGTAGTGTATATAGATGGGCTTTTTCAAAAGTAAATGTTTAAACTTAACATTAAAACAAAATGTTAAAAGGTAAATGGGGCCTTATGATGAACCCTAAATGTGTATGTCCTTGTGTGTTTTTATGGGTCAAAGACTCACCTTTTCTCTAACCAGGATAGCTGAACATTGCAATGGTACACCCATCATCTTATGAGGATTCCACGTGACTGAGTTTGCTCTGAAACAAACAGACAAGTGGGTTTTCAGGTCACACTGCACCTTTAATGTGATGAACAGTCAATTTGGCACCTCATCTCGTGTGATTTGTACATACCTCTCAATGCCGCTTAGCTTGTGTCTGTGTTTCCTGGACATCAGCAGTCCTCCGCCCCATGCACCCTGGAGATGTACAAACACCACTGACTGACTGTTTTAAGATCTATTTATTAATTTATTCAGTGCTCCATTTATTATATTAATCTATTGAATTACCATTTCAGATAATATTGAAAGCACTCATTGGAAATGCATGTATATGCAAGTCAAACTTACATCCACATGTAACCACAGGTTGTACTTCTCGCAGATGTCTGCAATGTCATTGATGGGATCGAATGCTCCATATACTGTGGTACCAGCCGTCGCGTTCACAAACAGTGGAACGTAACCCTAAAATAAACATTTAAAATCACATCCACTGTTGATAGTACATGGCCTAGAGATAGTGCCCTAACCGCAAGCTCTCACTTTATTAACAGAGAGACTTAAAATTAGTACTTAAAGGTCAAATCATCCATCAGCTTGAGAATACCTGCTCCAGTATCGATCTGCTGAACTCTTCAGGCACTGAGGTTAAATACTCTCACTCACTTGTCTCAGCAACACAGAACTGCACAGTGAGCTTGAGCATTCACTTACCTTCTGTTTGGCGTCAATGATCTTGGCCTCTAAGTCAGCAGGTATAACACGCCCCCTGAAACAAGACAATTAGGTATAAGCCAATGAGGTATAAGTGGGAGGGACTCTAGTAAATAAAACATGAGCTTTGAAAGAAAGTAAAGAGATGATACCTCTCATCTGTCTTCAGAAGAATGACATTTTCTTTGCCAAATCCCAGTACTGCTCCTGCCTTTTTGATTGAATAATGACTCTGCAAAATACAAACAGTAGAGTTGCTGTTTAATCAAATGGCCAAATAATTTACACTAATATGTCAAAAATAACACCATGTTTACTGAATGAAATGTAAATATTTGTTTTTATGATGTTGGGCTGCTGATTGCAAAAATGGTACTTGTTTTGCTCAAGCATGTCACACTTTCTCACAAGATATGTACATTTTGTAGAGATACGTACATGTTTTTGCTTTTGACAGTCATTTGTAACTTAAGGTGAAGTCGTTTTGTATATCCTTCAAACACCAGAAAAAATGGCCACAAAGACAGAAAAATATGCAAACATGAGGCAGATGCTTTCTGTTACATCTGTGGGTGTTTTACATACAGCACATCCAAAAAACTTTTTTTTTGCTTATTTTGCTTTTTGTAAAAGTCTTTGACATTACATTGAATATTTAAATGAATTTTTACAGTCCTTTGCAGATTTGTAAGTTAAATTATAAATTTTCAATATTTCTTTTTGCCATTAAAACCAAAACTTCTGACTGCTTTTGTTATTTTAGTATGCACATTAAAAATGGGCCTTTCTACAGAACTGGCGCAAACTGCTGTCCCACAACCAAAAAACACATTTAAAAAGCATTTAAGTATTCAAATCTTAGATGTTTATTAAGATTCTTCTATAATCTATTGAAACCCACAACAATATTAAAAAAATTTGTAAGCTTAATATATATAAAAAATCCTAATTTATTGGGTACTTTCAATTGGGAGGTGGATGTCCTGAACCCTAACCCCTAAATTTCAGCTTATGAAAATGATTTTGAAATAATTCTTGTATTTTTTTTCCCCATTGTTGTTTTAAAAGTATATTTTTGATTCTTTTAAAAAGTAAAGTAAAAAATTGTATTTTATATTTTCTTTGTAAATTAAGAAACTTTGTGCATTTTTCATGTCACTACCGAAACAGTGTATCTTTTAGTCTATGGCCGAGACTGATTTTAGCTAAACCCATAAATAAGCTACAAGGGGTGAGTAGTTAGGTCTCATCAATTCGAGATAAATGTGTTCAAATGTCTGAAAATCTGTGTGTAAGTTTGAAATATGAGAATGAACTAGAAATGTGTACCTTGGATATTATACAATTTGCAATTTTACATATTTTTTTTTGGGGAAAAGACACTTTTTTTCAAGACGTTTCCAACTCTGACTTTGGACCAATTCTGTAGAATGGCCCATATACTTATCATATGTGAAATATAACATATCAAATATATTTTTAGCTCAGCATCAAGGTAATGTGAGGTGTTCTTCACAAATCAGCAGCATTTTTCCAAGATGCAGGGCTGTGTTAAATATGACCCCCAGAGGGAGACAAACCCTCTGTTTAACTGCACTGACAGTGTACTTACATGTTCAGATGTGAAAAGCACGAGTCGTGGTGCTGCAGACATGCCTTTGGTTTTGACTTCTGGGAAATACTTATACCGAGCAACCATCACACTGTACATGTTTGATATGGCACCACCTGTGAACAGATTCATCATATTACAGCACCAAAATGACACGTGCTAAGGAATAGTTAAACCAACACGAAAATATCTCATCATTTTCTTATTTATGCATAATCTGTGGTATTTTTTTGTCTTATGGTTTACGTTTGTAATGGTAATATTACATCATTCAGTTTGTTATGGATTAGTTTACCTGGTGAGAAGAGTCCATCGCCATCTCCATTAGGCCAGCCAATGATCTCTCTCATTTTCTTAAGGGTCAGCTGCTCCATCAGAACAAACACAGGAGCGATTTCATATGTGAACCTGAACAACACACAGAAAGACCACGTTTAGTCACGTGAAACTTGAAACAGAAAGACTGAAATTGTATTTTTTTTAGTAAGCTTTTTCTTATTTATACAGTTGAAAATGTATCTTTTACAGTTTAGAAAAATTGTTTTGTTCTTGTATCCACCTATTCTTGAACGTAACAGCGAGCCATTCGTAACTTGTATGTGCAAAACTTATTTGCTTAGTAATTTTAACTGCACAAAAACAGTCCGTTTCGCTTCTAAATATTGCAAATTGTTGTTGCTTATCATGTTATTTAATTTTTTATTGTATTTATAAACGCACTGGTTTGTAGCGCAAATAGTTTTCCGTTTACTGCACTTTGTTAGGCTGTTTACTTAAGTGAACCGGAAGTCTCGCACATTCACAGAAAATAGCTCAGTTCTGTCTGAAACAATAAGGTGAATAAAATGTTTTTTTTTTTTTTTTTTTTTTTTTTTACTTTGATTTTGGGATGAAAATTGATTTGGACATGGTTAGGTTTGTATTTATGATATTAAAGGATTAGCTCACTTTAAGGACAAAAATTTACAGAGAATATTCTCACCCCGTTGTCATCCAAGATGTTCATGACTTTCTTTCTTAAGTTGTAAAGAAATTGTTTTTTGAGGAAAACATTTTAGGAATTATCTCCACATAGTGGATTTAAATGGGGTTAAATAGTGTGAGTTCGAACATCCAAAATGCAGTTTAAATGCAGCTTCAAAGGGCTCCAAACAATCCCAGCCGATGAATAAGTGTCTTATCTACCCTTATCGGTCATTTTCTTAAAAAAAAAAATACAAATTTATATACTTTTTAACCTCAAAGGTTCGTCTTGTTTAGCTCTGCCATGCGCATGCGTACTCTGTATAATCCGGGCCAATACAGTTAGGGTATGTCGAAAAACTCCCATCTAATTTTCTTCTCCAACTTTAAAATCGTCCTACATCGCAAAGTAAACATGCAAAGAAGGTCAAAGGCCATTTACAAAAAAAGGTAAACAACGAAGTAGGATGACTTTTAAGTTGGAGGAGAAAATGAGATGGGAGTTTTTCGACCTACCCTAACTATATGGACCCAGATTATACAGTGTATAACTATACAGGAGAGCACTTGAGGTTAAAAAGTACAACTTTTTGTTTTTTTTTAGAAAATGATCGTTTCGCTAGATAAGAACATTATTCATTGTTTGGGATCGTTTAGAGCCCTTTTAAGCCGCATTTAAACTGCATTTTGGACGTTCAAACTCGCGGGCACCATTTAAGTCCACTATATGGAGGTAATTCCTGAAATGTTTTCCTCAAAAAACGTAATTTCTTTACGACTGAAGAAAGAAAGGCACGAACATTTTGGATGACAACGGGGTGAGTAACGTTACATTATCTGTAAATTTTTGTTGTGGAAGTGAACTAATTATGTAATATTTATTTCGCTTCGGCAAATTGTCAAAATCTGGCAACAAACTGCTTCAGCAAATCAGAGTCCCTGCAGACATCACATACTGTTCCATCAGAGGTACATTCTGTCCCTTCCGGCTGCTTTGAATATTGCTAATTAAAAGACGGCTGTGATAGACTAGATAAGGGCTCATTTCAGGCTGTTTTAATGAAGGGAGTCAGTACTCTGATGGCTATCTGTCCGTCTTAATAGAAGAGTTCAGCTTGACGGGGGACAGACAGCGCACAAATGAGGGGGACGGCTGTGAGCCCGAGATAAGAACGCGCTTCAGCACAAATCCATCTCATTCACAGAAAGGATGGACGAAAGTGGATGAGCGTGTGATGGAACACAACTAGGACACGGAACAGCCCCGGGCAGACTCATTGTTCAGCTCCGTCACAAAAAGGAACAAAGATTTGAGACAGTAAAATAACGGGGAATCATCAATAACGTGCTGCGAAAACATGATTCCAGCTGTCATAATGTCGTATGAACAGAACAACGTTTCTTGCTCAGGCCTTACACGTGTTGGATTTGACTAATTGCATTTTCATGTGTGTCTACAAAGGAGAAGAAACCAACAGGAAATTTAATATCTGCCTGAATGCACAATGCATATTGGGATCGGTTATATATTCAGCTATATTATTAAATTAAAAATGCACTGTATATATAAAACCAAAACTGTAATTAAATGCTCTATATAAACAATATGAAAAAATCTATACATATTTTTGATTCTACTGATTGTCTGATCAGTGATTAGATATTTTTGTCTCGTTTTCCATTACAAAAATATGGAATGAGAAAAATAATCTTTTCTCTTTGAATTCCATGCATTGGCAGATAAATTTTTTTATTTATAAAAAAAAAAAAAAAACACTTAATTTTGATATATGTTTCAGAAAACAAGATTTTATATATTATGTAATTTTGCTTTTCAAGTAAATGTATCTTGATTTATGAATGCTTAGATATTTGTACTGAAAAAAAAAAAACAATACAAAAATACTAAGTAAGAAAGCTATTTTTGCAGTATAATACAAAATGTCTATTTTTAATTATGAGTAAATATTGTGTAAAGTATTTTGTAATCTCATTTGTGACCCAGGACCACAAAACCAATCATAAGGGTCAATTTTTAGAAATTTGCTGAAAAAATAAGCTGAATAAATAAACTTTCCAGTGATGTATGGTTTGTTAGAATAGGACAATGTTTGGCCGAGATACAACTACTTGAAAATCTGGAATCTGATGGTGCAAAAAAATGCAAATATTGAGAAAATCGTCTTTAAAGTTGTCCAAATTGCACATTACTAATTAAAAATCAAGTTTTGATATATTTATGGTATATCAAATATATAATTGTACTAAGTAAGAAAATATTTTTGCTCTGTAATTAAAAAATGACTGTTTCAATTATGTTTAAATATTGTGTAAAGTAATTTTTAAAACTCATTTACTGTATTATGCATTGATTATATCACCATTATATTGCTATGTCAATATCTGCATCATCAATTGCAAATCGTTTGTCATAAATCGTTTGTCTCAAAACCCCACACTAAAAGACAAACAACAATGTTGCAATGCCTACAGCAAACAGCTGGGAGTATACAACTCAAATTGCATGTAAATATGTCTTATTGTCTTTTATGTGAAACTATTTTGAGGGTGTATGGGTTGTTCTGTGTGTGTGTGTGTGTGTGTGTGTGTGTCATCCATTAGCTGCCGGTCAGTGTGTGTCACCGCTGATGAGAAATAATGGGTCTAAATTAGTCACAGTGAATAATGACAGAATAAGCAGCATTTGCATCCCGTCCATTCACTGAATCACAGGCACAAAGACACTCCCCCTTTTCTTCTCACAAAGGCCTTTCTATTGAGCGTTTCTGGGTGTGTGTGTGTGTGTGTGAAGGTGGCAACAGCAGAAGCGACACTCTCAGCGGTGAAGAAATGAAACGTTTTCAAACATTGCAGGTGAAATCCTTCAAAATGGGGCAGTGAGCAGTGGGAGGCAGAGAGAACAGCTTTATCCCTGCAGCAAGACGACAGCATCATGTGGGAGAGATGGAGAAGCGTTTATCCTGAGATTCTGAGCGGCCCAAAAATGCTTGAGCATCAGAGTGAAGCACTAATCAACATCCTCCTCCCAGAGAGACTCCCACACTCTCATCTACTGAACTAACACACCTCTGCCATTAGTATGTGTAGAAGAGCTGGCACCATCCCACTTTGGATACAAATATAGCGCTTTTCTTAACCTCATATTGGTGCTTTATAGGAATGAGATTTGAAGAAAGGGCAAAATTCAAGGTTTAATACAGAAAAAGCAGCCAACACATCGATCACCCCTTGACTTCTCAAATGTCAGCAGCACTTGTGCATGTTTTTTATTTATACTGTGATAAAAATTATATAAAGCAAATGTCACAAAGTAAGAAAAAAAAAAGAAAACACTACAAGCTGTCTACTGCTGAAAATTGTGGTGACTGTCAGTGTGCATCAAACAAATGCAAAAAAAGATTATACTAAGCTAATGGTGTGTTACTCCAAATGGCATAAAAATGCACTGTATGGGTCAAAATTAAAGATTTTTCTTTTATACCAAAAATCACTAGGATATTAAGTAAAGATCATGTTCCATAAAGATATTTTGTAAATTTTCTACTGTAAATATAACAAAATGTAATGTTTGATTAGTAATCTGCATTGCTAATAAATTCATTTGGACAAATTTCAAAGTGATTTTCTCAATATATTTTAAATTTGCACCCTCAGATTTTAGATTTTCAAATAGTTGTATCTCAGCCAAATATTGTCCTATCCTAACAAACCATACATCAATGGAAAACTTATTTATTTAGCTTATTCATGTTCATAAATCTCATTTTAAAAAAACTGACCCTTATGTCTGGTTTTGCGGTCCAGGGTCACATATAGGGTGAAGTAGGCAACAATTGTATAAGTGTACGCCCTTGCTGTGTCTGCCATATTACACTGAACTTACAGTATCACACTGCTCTCATGGAATATCTTTTTATATTTGCCCTTTAAAGTGGAGTCGGAAATATCATAACTATAAGTTCCAAGTACATGAATGACCAAGCAAAGTCAAATTAAAAGTGTGAAACTTTGATGATACACGACTTGTTGTGCCGTTTAAAGGAGCGTGTTGATATGAAACATGGCAGAAACACTGATCTATAAGATAGATACAATAATATATCTATAAACTATATATAGAAAGCAAGTATGGAGTTTGTTAGTGATTTGCTGTAACACAAACATTTAGTAACTGAAAAAATGAAATGACATTGTTTAAAGTGTTTTTCTGTATTGGTATTTTGTTCAGTTTTGCTAAAAGAAAAATAGCACTCTAGCACATTAAAAAGAAACAATTTTGTTTAAATAGTGTTTTTACTTTACTCCACATGTTGATGTTCAGACACTGACTGGATTTACTTTTTTTGGGGTAATATATAACAGAAAAGATGATGCATATTTTTAAAAAGACATTAAGGTCTTTTAAACAGAATATTCCTGACTTTATTTATAGTAATTAGGTAAGCTAACAAATATAGCAGATGTTTATGGTAAAATTAAGTTGTAAAATAATTGCCAAAACATTTACTTACATTAAGTAATATTTTAAAAATATTGATTACACTTATAATAAATTGATATATATGTGACTATGGACCACAAAACCAGTCTTAAGTAGCATGGGTATATCTGTAGCAATAGCCAACAATACATTGCGTGGGTCACAATTATTGATTTTTCTTTTATGCCAAGCTAAGAACTTCATTTGTACAACTTTAAAGAAGATTTTCTCAATAACTTGATAATATATATATATATATATATATATATATTGTATGAATGTAATATGTAAGTTGGTCCAAAGCATAATTTTTTTTCAGTGTTGTAATTATTAATTTTCGTCATTTTGAATGCAGATGCAGTTTTTTAATAATATAATTATTTTTAGTTTTGTTTAACCTAATTTCGTCATGCCCTTGAAATTATAACTTCCCTCATGCCCTTGAAAGGTGTATTACATGTGATGCTGTTTTAAAGAGCACCTACTATGCTCCTTTTACCAAGGTGTAATATGAGTCTCAGGTGTCCCCAGAATGTGTCTGTGACCTTTCAGCTCAAAATACTCCATAGATCATTTATTATATCATTTTGAAAATGCCTATTTTCAGCGGAAGCAGAAACACGCTGTTTTTGTGCATGTCTCTTTAAATGCAAATTAGCTGCTGCTCCCCTCCCCCTTTTCCAGAATAGAGCTGTGCCTTTACAGATTCTCTGCCAAAAAAACATCTGTTTGGATTATCATGTCTATGCTGAAATCATGTGTTTTAAAGCTATATCATATTAAACTTCTGATATAAGGTTTTCTGAGCGCACACATATGAAGCATGCACACAGAAAGCGGCTGTCACATGGCATGTGAGTACTAAACTAAGTCCTCCTTCACACACAAGTTTATGTTAAAAACACACATAAGTTACAAAAACACAGACAGGTTATGTCTGTGGAGTCAAACAGCTGGGAAAGAAATCGCATGTTTATATTAGATCTGTGTATTAAGTGACAGCAGCATAAAATATACAGTACCTATACTGCTGTCTACCCTATTATATGAGCTAAACAATAAAACAAAAGCAGAAAATCACTCACTGCTCTGGAATGAATAACAGCTTTAATAAGAATATATTCTTATATTCACATTTTCCTATTCTGTGATTGGCTTGCTCTGAGACACTGCTTATGATTTATGGGGATTAATTTTTTTTTTATCATTATAAGGTGTTTGTGTACACACACTGCCAACACACATTTATATTCAAACAACATGTAAAAGTGAATTTTGCATAATAGGTGCCTTTTAAAATGAGTCCAAAATGGGGTACAGCAACATATTTATGCTGATTTATTCATCAGATTTCATGTTGGAATGCATTTATGAAGCCTTAAAATACTGCCTAGGCAGCTCACAACAATATTGAGAAACAAGCACAACAGAAATGCGAGTGTGCAAATATGATATGGATTTATGAACTTTGATTCTGTCATGTTTTTGGCTCTGCTCTTTTTCTGTCTTCCTCATCATATGTGTTATGAAGAGGATATTAATCAAAGTAATTCCCTATTGCCCAAACCCATTGTTCCTAGTTATGGCTATTTAACAAGGCTTTTTTCATCATAACTGACTTCTATTATAAGAAGCGCTCTATTTATATTAAGAAAGACAGTTGTAATGAAGTGCTCGGTCCTCTGAGATCAAAATGGCCTCCGGGAGTAAAACGCGATGGCCAGACTGCTCGGCCCGCAGGGACGCGCTCTCCGACTGGCTGGTCCCAGCTGGCACACACTTCCTACCAGCCCACAGTCACACACAATCAATGGGCTGTTAAATAGATTCGGTACAAGTCCATTCTGTGCTTTAGTGCTGTAAGACTCCTCAGTGCTGCACTAACAGCAGCAGCATAAGCTTCAGGAAAAACCCATCAGCTTCTGTTGTATGGTTGGGATGAAGGGGCTAGTGTTCACCTGGGGAATGGTTATGGCTTATTAAGTATAGGTTTTTGAGTCTAAACGTCCAGCTGAACAAACACTTGCTCTTTCTGGTAATAAGTTGGGTGATTTATATTATATAACGAACACAGTAAAAAAAAATCTGTGAATTTTTTTTTTTTAATCTGTAACATCTGTAACATTTTAGGGTTTTATCAATTTGACTTAAATTTATAGTAAAAACTAATATAGTGTTAATATACCAACCCACTAAAGTACTAAAGTCTATTGGTATAATATACTAACAATCACCATAATAACATGTGGTAAAGAGAAAGACACATGATAAATCAAATCTCAACACAAGCCAGGGTTTAGTTAACTAAAATTAAAACCAAAACTAAAACCATAAAAAAAGTTCTCGTTACTTGAATAAAAATGTCAAATGAAATAGAATAAAATATAAACAGCTTTTTATTTCTCCTAGTTGTCAAGGTGGCATTTCTCATGTCATATATATATATATATATATATATACCAATTTATAAATTAATAATAAATAATAATCTAATAAATATATAATATAATAAATAATATGCTATAATACATATAGTAAATATATAATCTAAAATATATAATATAAAAAAAATTAAAAATATAATATAAAAATAAAAATATTAGTTATATATTAATATTTTCCATTTTTATTTTAATTTTAGTTCAAATTTTAGTAATTTTATTATGTTTTTGTCATGTTTAGTAGTTCTTATTTATTTTTATATATGTCTATATAACTTAAATTTTCAATTCATTTTATTTCATTTTTAGTTTTAGTTATTTTAAGGTAAAATAGATTTAAATGAGAAGTGTGGCCTTGGCAACTATGAGAAATATATATTTATATTTTGTTTAATGCCAGGCAAAAGATTAATCGCGATTAATCGCATCCAAAATAACACACACATATATTGTGTAAACAAAAACTTTTATTTTAGATGCGATTAATTGCGATTAATCTTTTGCCTGGCATTAAATAAAATATAAATATATATTTCTCATAGCTGCCAAGTTTAATTTAAAATAACTAAAACTAAAAATGAAATAAAATGAATTGAAAAATGAAATTACATAGACACACACACACATATATATATATATATATATATATATATATATTTTATAATAAAGGAGACAAATTTATATTTATAAAAATGACAAAAACATAATAAAATTACTCAAATTTAAGCTAAAATTAAAATAAAAAAATATTAATATATAACTAATATTAAATATTAATTGCATTTTTATATTATATATTTATTATACTGCTTATTTATTATTTATAAATTTGTATATATATATATATATATATATATATATATATACTGATTCAAAATAATAATATTAATATTAATTAGTAGTACAATCATGTTAACACACGACACTAAAATAATGCAAGTAACATAATACCTTAATGACTTGTTTACTCTTTCAAATACTAATAAATTCTACTGTAAAATTAAAAAAAATTACCCAGTTTTCACTGCGTATATAAACTTACGTAACAGATTTTTACCCTAGCTTTTTTACAGAATGTTACCATTAACATTATGAACAGTATTTACTATGAAGGTAGTTTTGAAGAATTGTGTCTCTGCAGTAAATAAATAGTAAAAAAAAAATATTCCCTAGACAAAACTGTGACAACTAGCCCCAGTCTCTCCCATACCTGTGTGTTTTCTGCCATTTTAAATGGAAAAATATTCAGTGTGTCAGTGCAATCTATACTGTCGCTTCTTTGCAAATCGCATGAGCGACTCATCAGACAGAAATGTCCAATAGAACAGCTCCGTTCAATTTGCTCTTTATATCAGCAGTGAAATGTGTAACTCTACGGGCTAATCAATATGCAATCTCACAGGCCTGGAGGGCAGCAGGGTGGTTACAGCATTCAGACACATCACTCGATACAGCCTTGACAAAGACAGCGCCTCCAGCCACAGCGTTCAAACAAACCCTTTACATAACCTCAGAGCAACGGAAATGCTTATATATGTAACACAGACAACATGTTGTTATTGCCAAATGACCCCAGAGAGAGGGCAGGAGAAGGGTGGATTTGAGTAACTCACATGTTGGTGTTGGCAGTAGAGGTGAGCCATTCTCCAGCCAGGCCGATGATGTCCAGACCAGACGAAAGCTGATTGAAGAATCTAGGATGACCTGAGAAGAGATTTTACAAAGTGCAAATAAATATTCTGTAATATCATAAAATGAATCAGCCAGAGCAAAAGCTTGACTTTTGGGTGAACTACTGAGTCACACTGGGTGTATGTGATGACTGGAAGGTGTGATCAGTGGTTTCACGGGTCTGTACCTGTTCTGACTCCATACTTGAGCGTATCTCTGCAGTCCACCAGGATCTGCTCCAGCGACTCTGGTTGGTCAGAAAGCTCCAGGTTGAAGCCCTCCATCCCCTCTAGGAGCTGGTGAGGGTGATGGAAGTCTAGCACTTTGGTGGATCTGTCGAAGGTCTTGCGCACATAATTGGTGAGGATTTCCACCACCTCAAGAAGAAACTGGATTGTGGGCTCCTCGCCATTTTTTGCAGGCAGTAGATCTGGAATGAAACGAGTCAGCATGTGAGTCAGCATATATTACATATCTTTGGTTCACGTGCAGTGTGTTAATATATGTAAAGCAAATGAAATAAACAATCATACATATAATTTTAAAATACCTGGTTTTGATTTATAAAATAATTAAACAACTGATAATTAATAATAAATAAATAATAATAAATAAATAACATTAAAATGTTACATTAAATTATCAGTTACTTCATGAGAACTCTTTAGTTTTTGCATGGAAGCACAAGATGCTTGATCATCAAGTGCTTTATTATTAATATATATATGAAATTCTGAAATTAAAATAAAAAAAAATAACGAGTTTTACTGACAATACAAATTGCAAAGAAAAAAAAATATTAAAACTATATTTTTCTGATATTTTCTCCAGTTTATTAGGCTATCTGAGACAACTAGGGAAATTACCAGCAAAAATAAATAAATAAATAAACAAACTATATATCAGCAAAAAATCTAGATATATATATTTTTGTTGATGTATTTATATATTAAAAATTAAATATGTATATTTTTTCCCTTGTAACTTGATTTGTATACACACACACTCATAGTGAAAGTTTCAAAGAAAAAAAAAAAAATTATATATTTAAAATTTATTTTTGTGATATTTTATCTAGTTTATTAGCCCATCTGAGACAACTGGTGAAATTATTGGTAAAAATAAATAAACAACCTATACATTAGCAAAAAATATAGATATAAATTTTGATGATATATTTATACATAAAAAAATATATATATTTTGCAACTTTATTTGCAAAATATATATACACACACACACACACAATAAAAGTTGCAAAGAAAAAATATACAAAATTAATTATATATTATATATTCTTTAGTTTATTAACCCATCTGAGACAACTAGTGAAATTATCTGCAAAAATAAATAAATGAATAAATAAATAGACAAACAACCTACATCCTACAATCTCCAATCAGCAAATATATATATATATATATATTACATTTATTTTTTCTTTAAAACTTTATTTACACACACTTATTTTTCTTTAAAACTTTATTTAAAGAAAAAAAAAAAATATATAAAATGAGTATATATTAAAAATATATATTTTCTGATATTTTCTATTAGCCCATCAAGACAACTATATGTATATTTTTTTAATTACATAAAAAATGTAATATATATATATATATATATATATATATATATATATATATATATATATATATA
Source organism: Labeo rohita (assembly GCF_022985175.1). NCBI lineage: Eukaryota > Metazoa > Chordata > Actinopteri > Cypriniformes > Cyprinidae > Labeo > Labeo rohita. The sequence goes on along the minus strand of NC_066874.1, from coordinate 3,471,510 downwards.
TATATATATATATATATTGCAACTTTATTTGCATTATATATGAAAAATGTAAAATATATATTTTTTCTTTGCATATATTATTAGCATTAGATTCTGTGATGGAAATGTACATTTTTACATTTTTATTTCAAGCATTTAACTCTTTCTGGCAGCAGCGTTTGAAAACAGCTTTAAGACTGAGATTAGTCTTTACCTCGAGCGAACTGGTTGGAGAAGTCTGTCTCTGCACGCGTGAAGCGCTCGCTGTTGTCACACGACATCTGGTTCTTCGCGCTCTCCTTGAAGGCGCCCACCATCCGATTCTTTTCATCCAAACTGTTGTTCTTCTGCAGGAAACCTGCATCATTACAACAAGGGGAAGAATTGCAAAACATATCCTCAGCCTTAATTCTGGATGCTAAAGGGGAAAAAAAGTTGTATCTCCAACCAGTTGATTAACATGAGCAACTAAACAGCAGGTTCGCTCTCTAATATTTATACCTAAGGGTGATTCCAGCGGTTGGAGTTTTAACGGGACAGCCCTATTTATGGATTGGTGGAGGTTCAGAGGTGTTACTGTAACCATGACATCAGAGTACATGTAGGGTGTGTGTGTGTGTTGTTGGATCATGAAACACTGTTGAAACACGGATGAGTTCGGGTCTGTCATCCTTCAGTGCTTCCGCTTGACTGATTAGATGATCCATTCAATAAACTGCCGACAGCCACATTCAGGATATTGTATTGTAAAATCTTACGCGATCACGGACAAACAGGTTTAGGCAAAGCAAGATACACTTACAGTATCACGGTTCTTTATAAGCATCGATGGTTCCATGAAGAACCTTCAAGAATCCATAGCTGGAAAAACGTTCTTTGGATTTTTAAAAACGTTCTTCGCGTTTGTAGAACCCAAACGCCTGATCCAATGGTTCCTTTATTTTTAAGAGTGTAAGATAAACACCATCATATACAAAACATGTATATATATATCTAAATCATAAATTTTTTTGTATTTTTTTGACTGATTTAATTTATGGAGATCTGCTTAGAGCTACTAAATATTATAAAAAACATGGGTCACCGATGGCTGGTGAGATTCTAAAGAACATTTCTCAATATTTAACAGCATATTTCCTCAGAGCATCCGTCTTTCGGTCACGGGGTGCCGGTTATCTCTCTCATTTTGAGCAGGACTATCACACAATATTATCAGAGAAAACAGACCCCGTTAATACTCCCCTCTGCCCACCGTGCAGCCCATCTCTCTCTCATTCAGGCTCGGTTCTGATAAGAGCTAATGACTATTCGATGCCGTAAATCTTTGGCGATGCGCCGAACATCAATAGGCTACACGATTTTATTGCGGCTATCAAAATGGATTTTTCTGTTTTCTCTCACGCTAAAGACCAAAGGCGTTTGGGGCTTCACAAGCACGTTAAGCATGTTTATTGCCCGTGCAATTTAAATAAAACACATTCTGATTAAATGCTCTAGAAAATGTTTAAGCTTGATATATGCTGAATTTGATTTATGGTTCACACACTGAATTAGACACTAATTTCGTTTCTTTAAATCGAATCAAAATCAATTTTTGAAGAAATAAACAAAAATAATTTTAATTTTTTTTTTATGCATTCGCATACGTTCCATTTATCCCTATAGTACAAAAGAATTTTAATGACCATATTGTGTGTTTAGCTATAAATTGTATTAAGTAGCTTCTTGTGTTTTTTGCAGTAACCAGTGCATAATTATCATTACGTGTTTTTAAATACACTCTTAAACATAAAAGTTCTTTATTGACATCAGTGGTTGAAAAACCTTGAACATCCATGGAACCTTTCAAATGCAGAAAATGTTCTTTAGATTTTTAAAATGGTTCCTCTTTGGGGAACCAAAAATGGTTCTTCTATCGCACCCTTTATTTTTAAGAAATTAAATTGGTTCCTGCCTTGAGATACGGGAACGAAACGATTTAAAGTTCGCCAGGAGCGATGGCCACATCCTCCCAGACGTCATCTTAAAAACACCCAATCCTCTTCACATCTTTTAGAAGGCTATAAAAAGCAGTGTGGCGTAAAAAGACAAGTTGAGAGAGAGGGAGAGACAGAGAACCACCCACTAGGAAACTAATAGACTAGAGAACAACACCGGCAGCCCTTTTTTCTCCTGATATATAGAGTTTCGTCGTCGAACAAATCCAGTTACGAAAACCTAACCTAAATCTAACTGACCGTGAGAGAATATTTCCATCCAGGCAGAGCCTGACGATTCACAAGCTATATTTGTTCCTCTTCCCTGGCTCCTTTCGGGCTGATTTCTATTCCTTTGTCGGGAAAATAATAATGCGAGTGAACAAGGGGTGATGTGGGGGAACAAAAGACTAAGACCCTGTTCACACAGTAGCCTACAGGGTAAATAACAGCTCGCTGACCTTTGGTGTGATGGAAACACGCAATGACAGTCACTTGCTCCCTATCTAGGGCACACATGTATTCACACCTGGGTCAACAGAGCAACAACAGCATGGGTAAAGGTGCCCTTGGACCTGACTGAAATGATGTTGGCTGTAACTTACCACAGATCTTCATGCCCAGTTTCCTCGTACATCCGTGTGCAACCCCGTACCACGCGTCGCAGGCTAAAACGAGACGTTTGGAGAGCTGTTCAACATCCCATATTTTATCAAATTTTATTTTATGCCATGGGTGAGGATGCGTGCGCCTAATAAAGCAGGGTCAGCATGCATTCCCTTAGGTCTTTGCCGGTTGTGTGGCTTTTTTTCTTCTTCTATGTGTCTATTTCAGTATTTTTGAAAGAAATCAATAGAGGCTATCAGAGAGGCAGGCAGCTAATAGATGGTGGCACACATCCGGCAAAGAGGCGGTTTAAAATAAGCGGGCATGAAATGAGGTCTCGGAATTAATTGAGTGAAACGCTTGTGTTTGACTTGCCAGCCGTCATACAGTGAGACTAGAGAAAATGTACCATTCGAAATACATGAATGACCTCCAGCATTAGTGACCAGACAGATGCCAATGAAACAAAACGAACGCACACTCACAACATTAAACGGCATGAACGACAATATTCAGAACATTTTGAGCTTGCATTTTATATAAAGGCACACGTGCTTGCGTGAAATGCAAAACCAGATTTGTTATTATTATAAATAGTTTGATGCAAATTGATCTCATCCTCCGGGGTGGGTTGTGTCTGGAGGCAGATCTAGCTCTATCTGGCCCGGGAGCGCGCTGTCAGTGCGAGGCAGAGACAGTGCGCGCCCCTCAGGTCAGTGAGCGTGAGATAGAGCTTGGCAGGGAGATAATGGCAAAACACGCAGAACATACACACACACACACACACACACACAGGCACACACACATAATAAAACACCACAACATAATTCTTTCGACAACATAGATTCATAATACTACGTCGTTTTATTATTGCATTGTTTATCTTTGTGCATGACTTTTTTGTTTAGTTTTACACATCAATATCTTCACAAATGCACACTAAGGTTTATTAAACCTGATCAAATCTGTTTCTTTTATGCATTTTTAAAATCCTGACTCGGGCATTTTGACTAGCCTATACAAAGGAAACTGTGAATTGGACCGTGATGGCGGGTAATTTTTGTAATTACGCTATTAAGGTGGGACTGTTGAGAGCAGGCGGTGGCTGATTGCTGTTATTTAAGCAGCCATAAAAACGTGCCAAAATGCAGGACTATTGTTACAAGATCGAGACCATAATTATCTGCAACACGTAATTTAGGGAGAAGATGCTCTTATTCGAGAGTAAAATTAAGAATATAATTTTATTTGTAATCTCCAGATACGATTACAGACTAAAATCATACGCAGAAAAAACGAGCAAGAGATCAAATAATAAAAGACAATAATATTTTCATTAGTCGACTAGTAGTATTATATCTGTACACATTTAAATTTAAGAATTTACATTTTTATGACAAAAACCTGATTATTATAAGTTTTAATATCTATCTATCTATCTGATAATTTATTATTTGTCTCTCAAGCTGTGGTGATCTGTCAGCTAATAGACATTTCACACGGTGCTGTGTGTGTGTTTTTTAAGGCAGTGATGAACATCGCCACCCCACGGAGTAAACAAGCCAAGTGAAAAACGCGTTATCCAGAGAGACCTACTTGTGGCAGGTTGTCGTAAATTAGCCGTGTTTGGGTCCATATCAGCAGCCGAGGAAGAAGGTGCAGAAGACGCCATCAGTCCAGGAGAAACACCTCACAGCTTTCAGACTGAAGGAAAAAACCCCACACTACACGGAAAATATGGAGAATTAGGACCAAACAAAAGTGATGGCACAAATAATACTACATAAGACTGTCCTATATCTCATATACTGCTTATGGAATCTCCAAGCATAATTTCACGCATCTGTGATATCCCTTCTGAAATGGCAGTAATTCACTCCCCGTCACAAGGATAATTTGTCTTGCGCCGCGCTCAGTGTTCTGTCATGTTCAGAAATGCGCTCTGATAGAACAGCGCACATTACAGCACATCCAAAGCGAGGGAAAAAAGCAACACGCTTAAGAAATAACGAAAAGAATTGTAGGTAAGTTCCGAAAATAACCCGACCTATATAACTTGGTATTTTGGATGGCGGTCCGGTTCTTGTTCTCCAGACGCACCACCGGCCCCTCTGAGCTCCAGCGCGCAGCAGACCGTGAAGTCTGACTTAATTGGCTCTGTAACGAGGTCTTTAAATCGAATCATTTAAAACGCAGAAATGAAGAATCTGCTCACTTCAACCACAGCGTAACAAAGGCGAAGAAGTCAGGATAGAAATAATCTTTTGAAGGCACTACTAAATGCTGATGACGATGATAAATATGTTTCTTTGTGTCAAATGATTTTACAGAAGGTCAAAAGCTCCGACACTCGCATCCCAAAAAACAGAGAGAGCAAATGAATAGAAAAAGAGTGACTTATTGATTTCTCAGTTAAGATGATCTTTAAATATCTTCAAATAACGCGCATCAATCACTGTCGGAGTTAGTGAAATATGGCCAGAAAATCATTGCGCTGCTCAGGTGTTAAATTACACCATGTTTTTAGATCATTATTTTGCCAGTGCCTGTAAGATCACAATATTGGCAGAAAATGGTTTATATATGCACATGCATTTATTATCATCGAATATAAAAAGCACAGTTCAGTTTCTGCTCCTCTTTCAAATATTTTTATCCTCCTAACATTGTACACAAGACAAAAAGGCTTAAATTTAGATCAGAACGCAGAAGGTGAGCGCTTACCTTACGAAGTCACAGGTGTCACAATAAAATCCAGAAAAACGAAGGCACACGCAGGATGTTTCACACCGCGTGATGTGATTAGACGCCTGACATCAAAAAACCAGAAGAGTGAACAAGAAAATAAAAATCCATCCAGCGGCAATTCTTGATTCGGGGTTTATCCTTCAAAAGGCGAATGGAGAATCTCCAAAATTCACTTGTGCTGCGTTTTTCCACTGGTTAATATCCACGGGTTTGTCTCGGGATTATTATATGGACTCAAGCCCATCAGACACATGAAGTTTAATTCTCCGAGTAAAATATATATATACACGTCAAAATACCGTGGGAGTGAGAAAACGGTGAGGGAGAGAAAGAGAGAGAGGGAGAGAGAGTCAGACAGAGAGATCACGAGCTTTGTTTTGTCGTGTTGCTGTTTTGGACGGAAACAATAATAAATTGTTTAATGTAACAAAATTTTAAGAATGTTTTTTTGCATTTATTGCATGACTTGTGGATCAGCCCCAGTTAGTTCATAACCCAAATGATACATCTGGAACTATAACAACAGCGACATCCACGAGGTGGCAACAGAGAACAGACCAACTTGAACTTGAATGAAGGATTTTTGGGCAGCGCCCTGGAAAATCACTTGAGCTGCTCTGTTCATGGCTGTAAGATAATTTATTTTAACCTCTGCTGATTACGCTTGTCAGTACTGACGACTACTTTTCACTGGTTGTTGTTAATTACAAGTGCGCAGTATCATTACAGCCTTTTCAGCACCTGGACAGCTCCACTCGGTCAATACAGGCACTGAAAAGAGACCGGGGCTAGTTGTCACTCATTTTTAATTGCAGTTAGTCAATATTTCTCAGGGTGGGTTTTTCAATATTTAAATCCTGTAGGCGCAAAAAAGTTTTCACAAAAAGTACTGGAACGCACACATCATTATTTCCTCATAGTGCACGTAATTGAGATTTTATTGTGTTCACAGATGCAACAGCTATTACAAAAATATTATGAAACTATAATCTTACTTTAGAGACTAAAATTTACAAAAATTGTAGGTTAAAATACATTTTAAGACTTTTGGATTTAACACACAGCCACGACTAGACTTATACTCAAAATATTATAGTATATATTATAGAGATGACCTAATAAACAAAATTATGTTCTAAGAACATTTTCTAACGTTCCGACTAAGTTAAGAAAAAGTTATTGCTGAATGTTTTCTTGAACGTTCAAAACGTCCAGTTTTTAAATATTAGATTTTTTTTATGTGGTCATTAAGGGAACATTCCATTTTATAATTGTGGCAACGTTCTGAATGTTCTCTGAAAATTCAAAAATAATTGTAACATTTTTAAAAATTACAGATTAACATCCAACTAAAACGTTTAATAAAAAACGTTCCATGAACGATGCATAATTAATGTTTTTATGCTAACATTTTGAAAGCAATATTAAACACCAGATTCTATAACGTTTTTTTGGAAGAACGTTTGTTCTTATCGTTAAGACAACCTTTTCAGAACGTTAGCCAAAAAAGAACGTTCCTTAATTGATGAGCTTTTTGACAACTTTCAAGTGTGACAACTAACCCCGGCTCAAACTGTGAAACAACATGGCTGTTTTTTCTCCATTAGATGGCACTAAAATGTCTTGCACGTTTCTGAACAACCAAACCGAAAAAGTAAAGTAGGAAATAGCTACTTTATTATTTTAAGACATATAGATTACAGTTCATGCAGAATATAATTTAATTTCCAGCCAGTGTTTGACATAACTGTGACATAACTCACACGTTGCTTATGAGCATTAGATGCATTAATACTAATACAATACTGTATGTGATTATGAGCACTAGATCTGCTACATTGTTTTATGTTGTTCATTTATGATGAAGATGATAATGTATCATCTGTGCTGTCAGTGGATTCTTCCTCTGTGTCAGAGCTATCTGAGGACTCATCATCATCATCTTCAACGTAATCATCATCATCATCAGATGTGTCATATTCATCAGAATCATCATCATCATCATCGTCTGATTCCTCATCCGCTTCTAGAAATAATAATCATATCCAGATAAAGAAGGTGAATTCAACACACTTGAATTTCAAGTCTTTGCTCACACATTATTAAAGTTACTCATTTGGAACATTGCTTCTAATTACTTAATGCTATTTAATTGTCATTCAAGTCTGCAGTGCTTATGAAAACATTTTTTGGTTAGTAATTTAGACATACATATCACCATGTTCATTTAAATACTAAAGAGGAAAATTATAGTAAATCTTATTTTTTTGTCATAAAAATGTAAATTCTTCAATTTGAAGGTCAAAGCAAAGTGGAACTATCATGTCAAAGATAGATAGATAGATAATAACCTCACCTATCAGTAATTTTTCTTCAATGAGAGGCAGGAAGCTCTTGGCCTCTGAATTTTGGGGCTCATATATTAAAACTAAATTAAAAGAATGAATAAGAGTGATGCAAACATCTGTATCATCGTGTGAAATGCAAAATGTAAACAACACTAATTAACATAACTACTTACTCATCTGACAGAGCTTCTTAGCAAGTTGGTAATTCTTTGTCATCACAGCCTGTAGAAACTGGATTCATACAAACACAAACAGAACGTTTAGTCAGAGGTTATTTTCAAACACATCAGATGCATTATGCTTCCAAAATGCCTCACCTCTGCAAACAATTCTAGCGGCACGTGTCCTTCAGCGCTCTCATTTCCATCCTCTTCACTCTGTGCCTCATGAGGATCCTGGTCATTTGCAGACAGCACTACTTGAGGGGCCTGGTTATGTAGTTCATGCATATTTTCTGACTGGACATCACATTCTCCTTGTTTTTTTAATGCTTGAATTAAAAAAGAAAATCCATTTTTGGACACCACGGGTATCACAAAATGCTTCAGAAACTGTGAGACAAATAGCCTGAACAATAAATGTGCTGAAAAGGACTAAAGGATAAAACAGATTCAGTACCTGTCATAATAGGGGGGACCTGTTTAGGTAGTTTATGTCCATGCGTGGTTACATTTCTGAAGGACGGAGCTTTAGAGGCATTATACCCTCTGCGGCTGAAAAAAAATGGGCGATAAAAGGTAAACTATTAGAGATCACTGAAGCGAATGAATGCCATCAGCTTCCCTGCTTTATGCATGTACGGCCCATAAACCACATCCCATGCATGACCCAAGGAGCATGCTGACCGGAATATGAAAAGCCATGGATATGCTCAAAAATAAAATAAGCTTGTTTTTTTATTCCTTTCAGTATTGTGCATCCTAATTCTCAAGTGTAGAAAACTTGTTGCTTTTAGTTATTATTTTCTAATATGAAACACTTTGTTTTTACCTTTTGGATGTGTGCACTTTGAGTGTGGTGTGTGATGTTTCAGAGTTTAGGGAAGGATTTTCCTCTGTCTTTATAGAAAGATCCTGGCCTTCTGACTTTTCACCAGGTTTTGCTTTCTGTTGCCTACAAAACCAAAAGCAAAGCATCTAAATGATAGTCGAAGTGGGCCAGTATGATAAAAATGCCATATATAATTATACTTATTTCAAGTAAATACGTTTAAAGGAATATTTTCCTTATCCTCAGCCCATCTAAGATTTGGAAAAATGTAGCATTTCTTCACTTGCTCACCAATGGATCCTCTGCTGTGAATGGGTGCCGTCAGAATGCAAGTCCAAACAGCTGATAAAAACATCACAATAATCCACAAGTAATCCACACTACTCCAGTCCATCAATTAACATCTTGTGAAGTGAAAAGATGCATGTTTGTAAGAAACAGCATAAAAACAAATATCATAACTTCTGGCCAAATTATAATTTTATAATTCATAATAATGCTTCCTCCAGTGAAAAACTCTATCCCTTGTCATCTTCTCACATCAAAATCCACCAACTTATTTGTTTAGAATGGTTTGGTGCTTGATCTGTGCAAATTTGTCTCATGATTCAGACGAAACAACTCTTAGGAAGCAAAATTATGGATTATGGATTTTAGCTGGAAGTAGGAGTTTGAAGTTAAAAATATCTTACAGTTTTTCTCAATTGCTTAAACACATTTCTTGAAATTATGCCTCGCTTTTGCGGAACTCTAAACACAAATCCGTAACTTCTAACTCAATTCCCTAAACTTACTATATTCAGGTCAAAATGAAGCTCTCCACTCAAAACCACTCAATCTTGCTGAAAAAACAAACTTTGCTCTCAGACATGACACACAAACCCTCAAAAACACACACACTATAACACAGTTTTACACACTGATGAGATCAATTCAAAACAATACTACGAAAACTGGTAATAAGTGTTGCTTGGGGAAATTTTTTTTTTTAAATTAACACGATGAACACAACAAATGTATGCATTTGCAAGTGTTTTAATCCTTAATTTATTGTACTGTAGAACAGCAAACAACAACAAAAATAATTGTTCTGCCCCAGCACCCTGTCTTTGGTCTGGGACAGGCCAAACAACCTCCTCAACATCACAGACTAAATTGGGCATGGACAGGCAGCAGAGGTAAAATCCCCTTGCATGGCACGCATCAACTAAAATATATAAGACTGCTTGTTTTCTTGCCCTTCCTATTTCTCTTCCATGTTGTTGTCGTCATTCTTCACCTTATACTCTTTGTCTTCGAAATTGCATATTACTGTATGCGGGATATTGATTGAAAAAGAGCAGATAGTATTCACAGTTACACTTTTACTGGTGGTCTGAAAAAAAAAAAAAAAAAAAAAAAAAATTATATATATATATATATATATATATATATATATATAACAAAATAAAATAACATATAAATACATTACAAAGTCATTGTGCAATAGGAAAGAAAAAAAGTAAATATGGGCAAAGGCGGAAATATACATTAGAAAGTGCACTGTCAGAATTTGTAACTGTGTTGTGTTGTCCTCTGTCTATATATGCTTTCCAACTGAAGGTTCATGAGATGTTGAGATGTACCTTTGAGCTATTTCAAAGAACTGCTTTATCATTGGTTGATCTGTAGTCTCTGGTGAAAGTCAGTATTCACTTTAACAATTTATGGCAAATATACAAAAAGTCTAATAGAAATGTGTAGAATATGCTTGACCGTTTATGACAACTAGATAAAAAGTTTAGCATTTCCTGCAAAGACATATACGATGAGCTAATGACTTGATGTTTTGAGGGGTAAGACTATAGCAACATGACAATAGGGACTGAAAATGTAGGAAAAAGCAGACAAATCCATTGCATAATCAGTTACATGAACGTACCAAAGCAAACACAACTTGTTAAAAAAAAAATTAGAAACATTTTATGATGTGCACAAGTGATTACATGATGTGGAGGTTGAACAAGTAGTTTTGAGAATTTCATTTCTGATCTGAGAAAAGCACCAAACTGTAAACTGACTTTGGCCCTTTTATCTAAATCGAAGCTTCTGATTGGTGTGTGATAAATTTTGACTCCTAGTGTTTCCACTTGGGTAATTGTGTACTAATTGAGCTCAAACTTTGCAGACTTGAGTGAACAATATTGAATGCTAGTGCTTTCTAAATGATCACATGGTGTAAGCACTGAGAAATGTAGGGATTTGTGTGTAGAGTTTTGCAGTAACAGTTCACCAAATCTGACTCATGTGTTAAAGCAGGGGAGTAGTGTTTATAGTTTAGGAAAATGGGTGTGCTTTTTGAAAAATGGCATTATGGTTTTGAAATTTTAGTTCAAAAGACTACTTATAGTGTTTTAGCAATCGAGAAAAACTGTAATGATGACTTTGTTTTTTACAAACATGAAGCTTTTCGCTTCACAATATGGAGTGGTGTGGATTACTTGTGGATTATTGTGATGTTTTTATCAGATGTTTGGACTCATTTTGCACCCATTCACTACAGAGGATCCACTGGTGAGCAAGTGATGCAAAGCTAAATTTCTCCAACTCAATTCTGATGCAAAAACAAACTCATCCACATCTTGGATGGGCTGAGGCTGAGTACTGAGTACTATTTTCATCTGATTTTAATTTTTGGGTGAACTGTTCCTTTAATTTATCCTAATGCTTTCACTTGGACCTACTGACAGAAAAATTACATGGGCCATTTTTGTTCATTTATCACTGTTAAAAAATGTCTCTACTGATTTTACCTTGTGGAACTTGGAGCTTTAAGTCTCATATTTGTTGTCTCAGAGTTTACTGAGGGACCTTGTCCTTCTATCTTTCCACTCGGTTTTGGTTTGTGTTGCCTGTACAAAATCAAACAAAGCACTAACACATTTGACATGGACATGTTTTCTAAATCAAGTATTGCATAATGTATATGTATCCAAAAGACCTCTCATTGATCTGAAAATCCAGTCTTAATTGTTCAGAGGTCAGCATTCAAAAATATATAAACGTAGTGACCTTTTAACATGTTTGTAAACCTACTTTGGTTTCCATTCCACTGATTCTTTTGCCACTGGATCTACAGAACAAAGCAGGCAATGTCATTCACCCTTTCAGAAGGACAATAAACCTTAAGAAAACCGTGACAAATCGTCATCATGTGCATGTAACTGCTAAATGTTACAAAACAGTTGCAGTAGTTTACATATATGTATAGATAGATATTAATTCCTGCAAACGAACACCTAGATTATTTTACCTGCTGAGCCACCAATCACTGGTTTTAAAGGTGCATCCTCCTTTAGCAGAAATAGATAAAAGTGAACAGGGCGTCAAAACAATGATTTAAAATTATATGTGACCCTGGCCCACAAAACCAGTCATAAGGGTCCATTTTTTAAAATTAAGATTTATATATCATATGAAAGCTGAATAAATAATAAATTTCCATTGATGTATGGTTTGTTAGGATAGGGCAATATTTGGCTGTAATACAACTATTAGAAAATCTGAAACTAGATATTTACTTAATATCCTAATGATTTTCGGCCCATACAATGTATTATTGGCTATTGCTACAAACATACCCGTGCTACTTATGCCTGGTTTTGTGGTCCAGGGTCACATATAACTAAAATAGCACAATAAACAGCATCAGATATAATTGTTTGTCTTATAATATTTAAGAAATAACACATATTAGTTTGGAATTGGAACATGAATGACCTCCAAATGTAGATTTTCCTGCCACTGACCTTTTCACTGACTTTGGATGAGACTTCTGAGGGCCTTCCAACACACTGTAAACTTGTAATGAATAATAAAAAGTCTTTATATGTTAAAAAACGCAGTGTATTCCTACTTATGAAAAAAAAAAAAAAAGCTTTTACACACAATTATGTGTTTATGTTGAGTTAATGTAAAAATATACAAGGGCACGTCTTTAAACTCTGTGGACCTGGGTGTTATTTTAACATATAGCTAACAGTCCAGGTTAGTCAGTCTCGATGTACAGTATCGACTGTAACTCAAGAGTCTGTTGAATTTTTTAAGACTTGATCACTATCACAGTCACATTCTGTTCCGACATTTACAGGGAACAAAGAGAACTAGCATGTATGAAGTAGTAAAACATGTATAAACTTTTTTTAAAAATAACAGTAAATAGTTTATGCAAAACATGTAGGCTAATACATTAAAAAAGTGGTGCCACATGTTCCGTTCTTACCTGTTCATCTGTGCGAAGTGTCTAAATTTATTTTTATAAAGAACTATCGACAGTATTTTAGAGCTGAACTGCTAATATTTTAATACTACCTGTCATGAAAGCTACAGTAATTTTTTTAATGAAGTTTCTTCCGACTTTCTGAAGCCTCGTCGTAGTTTGAGAGCACTGGAAGGCTGCAGTGGATAAGCGTCCTGTTTCCATAGCAACTGGAGGCGTCACCTCTAAATAATCCGATGGCAACGTGTTCCTTACGGAACGAACGTTTTACGTAACACACGCTACATACAATCCTGGCCCCAGTCCCAAACAAAATACAAACACAATATATTTGTTTTACACAATAAAATTCATATAATAATAATAATAATAATAGCCTAATAATAAACTGCATACACACTCCTCTTTGGTCCTTTGGTTCATCCTTTGGATTTTAACATCCAAGTTATTAAAAAGCGACTAAAGTTGTGTATTTTTGGTGTCTTAAAAATAAATAAAAAATAATAATCAAAAAATTGTACACACTTGATATAGCCTTAATGTCTTTTAAAGACGAAGATATACTAAATGCAAATTTATGTTTTTACTTAAGTTACACCTCTCAAGTGTTTGTCTCTACAGTGCCACCATATTACATAGGGAAAAATTTGTCACACATTACCTGAAATCATTTCTGTATACACACTAACCTTCAATTTCTGATTATACATTACTTAGAATGTAAGAAAGACTCAACCCACATCTTGTCGAGACACTATATATGACGTAAGATGTCTCAATGACATTAAGCGACCTGCTTTTCTGTTATATTTAAACAGTAAATCAATTATGAAACTAAACAAATTATAAAACATCAAATAGGTAACATACAAAAATGTAAAACATTTGTTCTGTCCAACAAATATTGTAATTAATAAAATGCATATACAAATACACACAAATGTGACAGCTTTACCCAAACTGAAGGTGTTTGAGTTAATTATATTTACTGAGATGGCCCGCAAAAAGTATAATCTAAGACTTTTGTTCAAGAGTTTTGTTTATGTGATCCAACACGGGAAACAGCGGTCTGTTCTTGCGCATTAGGTGCGTCTTCAGGTGTTTGGCCAGATGGTCGCTGCGCATGAAGCGTTTGGCGCAGTCCGGACAGGTGAAGCGCTTCTCGCCGGTGTGCGTGCGCAGGTGCCGCTGGAGCTCGTCCGAGCGCGTAAAGCTCTTCCCGCAGAACATCCAGCTGCAGACGAACGGCCGCTCACCTGCGTGCCATCTCAGGTGCGCCTTCAGGTGCGACGTCTTGCCGTACACCTTCCCGCAGCCCGGCATGTGGCACACGTGCTGCTTTCTCCTGCCCGGCGTGTCGCTGCTCTTTTGGCAGTTGGGGCACATGCACCTCCGGCATCTCCGAGACTTGGAGTGCAGCAGGGTGGCGATTTGAGTCTGGTACTGGCCGAGCTCAGGGTGGAGAACCCACCCGCGGGGGATTTGAAAATGATGTGTTGAGGAGTGATTGGCGGTGCCGGCGTCCTGCAGGGACCACCATTGGTCTAAAAGTCCAGTGTGCGTGGGAACGTAAGTTGAAATTGAGGTGGGATGAGTAGCGCATGCTGACGGACAAGGCAACATCTTGAGGGGTGAGAAGTCATAGTGTTCCGCCGGGGGTGTTAGTGGCATTTCTTGGTGCGGATTTAAGGAGGTTTGGAGGTGCTGTGAAAAAGTTGCATCACTTCTCCAGGGGTGGAAGAGCTTAGGTGGGGAGCTTTCATATGGGACGTGCTGATGGTGCTCCATGGATCTGGATGCCCGGGAATGGCCGATGCGATTACAGGTGTCTTCCAGCAACATCAAGGGAGATTCTTTGATGAACTCTGGGGTGGAGTTTGGCGTCCGATCCTATGCAATAAAACATCAATACTTAAAACTTACGTTTGATTGAATTTGGCACTTATTTAAAGCGATTTAAAGAGTGAGAACCGCACTGCTTTTTGTGCTCAAAGTGAACGCTTAAAATAATTAATCCCCTTAAATCAACATGCATGCTTTAAATGCATTAAAATAAGTTTGATACAGTTCAGCTTAGAGAATATGACTCTTTACGCACCTGAAGGAAAGCTTGCAGTGGGTCATTGCGCATTATGCCACACCAATGAAGCCTTCTCAAGCCTGAATCGTTATAGTTCCCAAAACTGCGCACCTCAAACAACTCACGGGAGAATCCAGGAGGAAAGTGAACACACTGGCATGATTTCATTGAGTTTGATCAGAACTCCAGCCAGTCAGAATGAAGAGTTTTGCCTTTGAAGATTACCGCTGCCCAATCATCAAAGAATAGCGGAAGAGCTCAAATCCTTTGAGTGTTTGCTGCTTTGGATAATAAAAGAATTGATTATTTGGAGGGTGAGACGGGTTGAGATGAGAGAGGTACAATTAATGAATTAATAATTAAACTGGATTAGGTGAATGGATCAAAGAAATAATAAAAATATAGGGTATATAACGCTGAACAGATACATGTAAACTTATTTTACTTGTTACTTATGTTGCATTTTAAAGATATAAAACAAAATAATGTGTGCAAGTTAATAAAACTGTGGATGTCCCTAGTAGTAGAATATGCACTACCAGTCAAAAGTTTTTGAACAGTAAGATTTCAATGTGTTTTTTTTTTTTTTTTTTTTTTTTTTTTTTTTAAGTCTCTTCTGCTCAGCAAGTCTGCATTTATTTTATCCAAGATACAGCAAAAACTGTAAAATTTTGAAATATTTTTACTATTTAAAAGAACTGTTTTCTATTTGGGTAAATTTTAAAATGTAATTTATTCCTGTGATTTCAAAGCTGAATTTTTAGAATCTTTACTCCAGTCACATGATCTTTCAAAAATTATTCTAATATTCTAATATTTGCTGCTCAAAAAACATTTATTGTTATTATTATGTTGAAAACAGCTGAGTAGAATTTTTTCAGGTTTCTTGAACAGAAAGTTCAGAAGAACAGCATTTATCTGCAATAAAAATCTTTTGTAACATTATAAATATCTTTATCATCACTTTTAATCAATTTAAAGTGTCCTTGCTAAATAAAAGTATTAATTTCTATAGTTTCAAATAAATGCTGGTCTTTGGATCAAAATCCTGAAAAAAAAGTGCTCAACTGTTTTAAATATTGATAATAATAATAATAATAATAATAATAATGTTTCTTGAACAGCAAATCAGCATATTAGAATGATTTCTAAAGGATCATGACACTGAAGACTGTAGTAATGATGCTGAAAATTAAGCTTTGATCAAAGGAATAAATTACATTTTAAAATATATTCAAATAGAAAGCAGTTATTTTAATTAATAAAAACATTTTACAATATTACTGCTTTTGCTGTATTTTGAATCAAATAAATGCAGACTTGGTGAGCAGGAGAGAATTCTTAAAAAAAAAATCTTACTGTTTAAAAATTTTTGACTGTTAGTGTATAATTTATATAATTTCTGTGAAAGTTCACATTTAACATTTTAAAAGATTTTACAGTTTAATGATATTACACCCATTTAAAAAGAACAGCATGGAAACTTGCCGATCCATTCACGATGACGCAGTGAGAGCGAAGGACACGGTTAAGAGGCAGCGTGTGGGAGGCTGGGCTATTGAATACCTCTTGAAGTGCTTACAAGGGTGTCTAGAACTAGAGCAACATCTGTGGCTTTCCACAACAAAGCAGAACTCTGTTCCTTCACGGCACGCAGCTTTGAAGTCTCATGAAGACAGAAAGCAGTCATTGTTCTCTAAGGCCTACATGAAGGCCCTCCAACTTGGGTCTCTTTAATTTAAAAGTTTCCCCCAGTAATGCGATAGTTCTCTCCTGTTTCCCTTGGTGAACCTTTGAGGTGAAGCCTGGTTTTGTGTTTAAAAGCCAAAGTTCTGGCGAGTACTTTAGCCCTGGGTCATGAACTGTGGGCCGTTTGAAACGCTTTACGTGTGTGTGGTATACGCTCCTGCAAAAGAGCGCATAAGCTGACGAACACAGTCATCATATAATTATTCAGGAGTTACTGTTAATGAATGGGTATTTTAAGGTGTGTGTAGACATCAAGGATAAAAGGTACAAAAGCTGTTACTGAGATACCCTTTCAAAGGGTATTAATATGCATCCTTTAGGGATAAATAAGGTACAAAGGTGTACCTTTTTTTAAAGGCACCACCCTAGTGACAGCTTTTGTACTTTTTCTTCCAAGAGTGTACTGTCACATTGTACTGTAAACATCAGATTTCTCATGTATTTTATTTCCTATGCTATCTATACTTTTAACTTTCAACATTTGGGTCTATTTTGAAATTGTAAGAGAAACTTCTTAGGCATATTAGGCTTTTTTTTTCCACATTCTTGTTTACATTTGATTTATTAATTTGGCAGATACTTATATTCAAAGACAGTCAAAGTAGTACTATAATAGAGCAGAAATTTATTTTTGTTGTGCACATAAATAACTCTGATTAATCGTGAAAAAAAATGTAAATGCTCAATTTGGTGTAAATTTATTTTTGAAACACTTTAACTTAAAAAATGCTAGCACATTGAATTATAGATGATTTTAAGTAGAAAAATATAATTTGTATTTTTTTGTAAAATGTACTACAATAATCTTCATTTACAACTTTTACTTTGATTTTTCATTGAAGTGTCTATCTCTAAAATCAAAACCAAATTAAAAGTAAACATGCATGCATAAACAAAAAAATAAATAATATTTTACGACTAAATTAGTCGTCAATAAAATAACTAATTAATAATGTTTTATAGTTTTGTTCTTTTATAGAGAAAGAAAAAATATGTTTAACGTAACTGTTGTTTACATATTTTTTGTTGAAGTTTGAACCTCTAAAATCACAAATATTCAACTACATGCTGCATTTTTAGTTAGTCTGAATATGCACACAGGGTAAAACATTCCCTCCTGTTTTTCATGTGTATGATAAACACTGTAAAACAAAATTTCATATGTAACCAGAGGGAAGCTTTGGGTTATTTGAGGGTGGGATTCCACAACATGTCTTCTCAGCAAAAAGCAGTTCTTTATTGCAAATGTTGGATTTCTCTACGCATGACAATTAAAAAGCATGATATCGGGGTCAGAAGAGCCTGGGGAGGAACATGCCTGTTAATAGAATCAGAACGCTTTCAACATGCACTCCAGGGTGTGAGAGTGACCCAGTTTACCTCAGACCTTTCCTTTGAGGGACACAGAGCAAGAAAGAGGGAACGAGAGAGAGAGAGTGGAATGATAACATTGAGTCTAGTCTGTAATTATTCCTGTGGTAATGATTATTAGAGCAGATCGGACACAGACCAATCAGAAGAGTTCTGGGCCAATTAGCCTCATCTGTATGAGCGGCGTTTATAATATTGGCAGTATATGTTTAATGATGAAACAACGAATTGTCTCTCCAAAAACCAGCATAAAAAGAGTGATAAAGAACTGTAGGCTGCCATTAGAGAGAATGTGTGAATGAGGTAGTTCAGTAATTGACAGGAGACGGAGCTGCTCGGCTAATGATGTCTGAACCTGATTTGATGAGCACATTTCCAATTCCCCAGAAAGCAGATCAAAGTCACAATCAATGTTAATTACACTACCAGCCATGGCCTTGAACAAAGTTGCAATGCTGCGTTTCTGAATGCCTTCAATGAGATGATATTCTGATGCAAATACCTGCAGCTGAAAAGATAATGAAGGAGCTGATCTGAATTACCGTTAGTTAGTTAGTTACCGTTGCTCACTCGGACAAACAAACAATGACAGCTTGTCTTACAATGACAGCTGTCAGTATGAAAACTTTGTCCCCAGATATTTTTGATAAATTTTGGACATAGAAGGATCACTGAGCACTCAAGTCGGACTTAAATATGCTAGGGAGGGATATACATTGACCAGAAAACCAGTCAGTATCTGGTGTGACCACCATTTGCCTCACGCAGTGCAACACATCTCCTTCGCATAGAGTTAATCAGGTTGTTCATTGTGGCCTGTGGCATGTTGGTCCACACCTCTTCAAAATGCCATCAATAAAATGCACCTCTGTTTGTTGTCCATAACATACGCCTGCCCATACCATAACCCCACCGCCACCATGGGCCACTCAATCCACAACGATGACATCAGCAAACCGCTCACCCACACGACACCATACACGCTGTCTGCCATCTGCCCTGTACAGTGAAAACCGGGATTCATCTGTGAAGAGAATGCCATCAAATGTGAGCATTTGCCCACTTAAGTCAGTTACGACGACAAACTGCAGTCAGGTCAAGACCCCGATGAGGATGACGAGCATGCAGATGAGCTTCTCTGAGACGGTTTCTGACAGTTTGTGCAGAAATTCTTTGGTTATGCAAACCGATTGTTGCAGCAGCTGTCCGGGTGGCTGGTCTCAGATGATCTTGGTGGTGAAGATGCTGGATGTAGAGTTCCTGGGCTGGTGTGGTTACACGTAGTCTGCGGATGTGAGGCAGGTTCGATGTACTGCCAAATTCTCTGAAACGCCTTTGGAGACGGCTTATGGTAGAGAAATGAACAGCTCTGGTGTACATTCCTGCAGTCAGCATGCCAATTGCACACTCCCTCAAAACTTGCGACATCTGTGACATTGTGCTGTGTGATAAAACTGCACATTTTAGAGTGGCTTTTATTGTGGCCAGCCTATAAGGCACACCTGTGCAATAATCATGCTGTCTAATCAGCATCTTGATATGCCACACCTGTGAGGTGGATGGATTATCTCGGCAAAGGAGAAGTGCTCACTAACACAGATTTAGACAGATTTGCAGTCTAAATTGGACAATTTTCAAAAGTCCTCCTATATGTGAGAATATAGTAAAGAGTAATTTCGTACACACTTATCCAAATCAACAAACAAAAATGAATAGAAATTATTAATGAGCAAACCAAATCTTTCTTTAAAAGTTGCAGCTCATTTCTCTGAAACAAAATCAGTCCATTTGTGCACAGCAGGACTAAACTGTCACTTTTAACTTTTAAGACATCTTGGATAAAATTTCGTCAGCTGGTTTAAACATATTTGCTTGAAGATTTACTCCAGCTGCTGCATTCAGACGCTGATAAAACTTGTGGAACAACTTCTGCACTTCCTGTCAAACAGAGACAAGCTTATGGCTACAGAAGTGAGTAAAACCACAGAAAAAATCCCTCCTATCTCTCAGACAGGTGAGGGACATTCAGAGGAACGGTGTGTGTTAGCAGCAGATTACCTGTGAACAAATCTGACAGCGTATGACGATAAGCACTCGGGCATTGGATCCTGTTAACACGTCTCTGTGATGCTAAGAAGATTTCCCAAAATGACAAAAAATGAGGTTCCTTTCATGTCGTTTTAAGTTGGTCTCTACAGATCTGTTTCCCTGAGCCAGATATTTAGTCGCCATCCCTGGTCAAATAGCCTAAAAGTTGTCCAAAGGCTGAATAGTAAGTAGAACGCTGGATGATTGTGAACTAGCACTGAAATACAGGACTTCAGCTTTACGGTTTAATAACATTCATGCAAACTCAACAAGAAGGACACACTGTCTTTTGCTGTCTTCAGCCTCCAGTCCAAATCATTCAATCTGCCACTCTGATGTTACAGACAGAAAATGATTTTCACATGATTACCTAATATTTGACATTCTTTAACATTTAAAAACACAATTTACACCATTTGTACGGCATGTTGGCTAATCTAGACTAAATAGGAATTTGCATGTTTCTAAACGAACTGCCTTTTTAATTAAATATCAGTCAAATACAGTGCAGCACAACAGCTGTCTGACCCTCATCAAACATATTGTGCTCTTATCCACAGGCAACGTTATGCACTTAATGATTTATTATTCATAGTGATTTTAAAACATCTTCCACTGGTTTCATGTGGGCTCCAAACTATAGCTCAAAAATGAGCCCATTTGTTTTCTAGAGCAAATGCACATTAAGCCCTTGAAAGGGATTTATTCTTGAAGTAATCTCCAGTTTCATAATTCTACTTGTAATTCACAGTGTACTTATATGTACACTGTGTGCATAATATACACAATTTAAAGACATAATATATATATATATTTTTTAAAAACTTGAAAACAATGGAAGGGCATTTCTGCCACATAAGGAAAAAACATGCTTTGGTAACTCATAATTATACATAACAATGAATAATTATGACACAAAGTGTCAAAATTATGGGATACTAGTCATAATTAGAATAAAAAGTCATAATTTAGACAAATGGACTTATGTCAGTTTTAGCTTTTTACCTCATAATTCTGACATTAAAATGAATAATTATGACATCAAAGTCAAAATTATGAGATAAGTCATATTCATTACATTATTAGATTATCATAGATTATAATTAGTCATAATTATGACATAAAAAATAATAATTAAGACATAAAAAGTAAATATTATATACTAAGTCATAAACATTAGATAAAAAGTTTTCTCATGTGAAAGTTTCACTTTCATATGAGCTCTGTTAATGTGTAAAAATTTTAGATGTGTAAAAGATTTAAATGTGTAAAAGATTTTAGTATCTCAAATTGTATACAGCAATAACATGCACCGAATTAGCTCAAAAATGAGCTCATGTTTTAAACAGTTTTGCTTTCTAATTGCACATTAAACCTTTTGAAAAAGATTTGATCTTGGAAATATTCTTCAGTTTCATTTATCTGCCGTTTATGATACTGAACTGCCAAATAAAGTCTGATACAGTATATATAGGAGCTCCATTATTCAGCATTCTCTCTCTCTCATGTGCACAGTCTCTCTCTAATTCAGCATGAGATCACCCTTCATCATCCATTAACCCTGACTGTCCCGGGAGACTGAGAGGTGAAGGTTCCCGAGGGCCTCTTGGAGCAGCTGGCTCTTGGGGAATCAGATTCTCTATTCATCTCTGTCTCTCAGGAGAGATTCTTGTTTTCTGCCCTCCAGCCAATCACAGCACTGCTGCTGAATTGGCAGCCAATTTATTATCTATTTTAGGTATTTTGTCCCTATAGCATTTGAATATCATTTGAAAGCTCATCACTGCAGAGATGAGCCGAGTACATTTTGGATAAAAGTCAAAGTCATTTCTAAAAGAGGCTGAATATACACCCTGCGATAATGAAAAAACAATGAGATCAATAATCCACATTTTTATCTTGTTCTCTATGGATCATTAACTTCTGAAATAGAGAAATGTCACTAAATTTCATCTTCAGGGACTTTGAATATTTTTTCACTGTGGAGGAAAAACACAAGGTAACTTCATGTCTGCCTCTGGGAACACCAGAAAAACACTGACACTGAACACCACCACAGTCAGTCATAAACATAATTAGCTTTTGTTTGACAATGTACAAAATTAAATAACATATTAAACTGATATAAAATCACTTTACGATTTATTGTAGTCAGAGAAAAGAGATGCTGGTGAAACTCCTTCCCCGTGAATTTGGACAATGTATATTGTGTGCATAATGTACACTGGAGTCAAAAATTTATGCTTTGGTAACTCATAATCATATTAAAGGGGTCCTATTATGCTCTTTTACAAAGTCTTGATTTTGTTTTGGGGTTGTACTAGAGCATGCTTTCATGCTTGGTGGTTCGAAAAACGCATTATTTTCACATAATTTACATTACAATAGCTTTCTCCCCAGCCTGGCACAAATGGCTCGATTAGTTCCGGGTTTGATGAAGGCCCGCCTTCCGAAAAATGTAATGTGCTGTGATTGGTTAGCTGTCCAACTGCGCTGTGATTGGCGAACAGCTAAGACAGTGTTTCAGTACTGCCACGGCCCTTGTCAAAGCAGCAAGTTCCGTCTGCTCCTTCATAGTTAAGGATATATTAAGGTACAGTTGACGCTACAGTATAGTGTTGGGTCCTATCGTTAATCTGCGAGATCGCCGATACATGATATTATCATGCTAATTTATTTAATTATTTACATACTTTGTTTCATTGCCGGAAACCAGCTCCAGCATAAGGCTAAAAGCAGCCTAATGTTTTTAATATGATTTAATTTGTATTTAACATGACAGCAGCTGAATACAAAACATTGTAAGTTACTAATTATAATGCTTACATGTCCTGTTATTCAAAAAGCAGCTACAGAAAACGAGCAAAAATTAACAATATCAAAGAACATCATCACTGATTAGCCTAGCCTATTCTAGTGCAAGTTTATGCATTTTAAGAAACACCCACGTTGTTAGTGAAGCTATCTACACTGTATGATGAATAAATCTCTTACTACACATTGCACATGTCTGCGGTGCTTTAGGGCTCCGACACGGCCACTGGAGCTGATTGCGGCCACTCTTGTCAATGCTTGTGTTTATTTTAATGATATTCTAATGGGCCGTGTTTGCTTGTGTTTATTTTAATGATATTCTAATGGGCCGAAATTTGTAACAAAGTTAACAAATATCAACAAACTTTTTTATGCCCAAACATACACACCACACATTGACTAAAATTCAAAAAGTGAAAAAGCATAATAGGACCCCTTTAATTATGATCAAAAGTCAAAATCAATGAGCTAAACACTAAAAATAGTTAGATACAAAGTCATAATCATGAGATAAACACTCAAAATCTAGATACTAAGTCAACTCTCTCTCTCTCTCTCCTTCAGCTTGCTCCCTTTATCAGGGGTCGCCACAGTGGAGTGATCCGCACAGCATACTAAGTCATAACTATGAAATAAAAATGAAAAATGATGACAAAAAATGTCAAAATTATGAGATAAAATCATAATCATGAGATAAACACTAAAAATAATTAGATGCTAAGTCATAACTACGAGATAAAAAGTCAACATTATGAGATAATAGTCAGATCACCTTTATTTATACAGCACTTTTAACAATACAGATCGCGTAAAGCAGCTTAACAGTATTAAATAGGACAATAGTGTGTCAGTAATGCAAAAGGACTACAGTAAACACTCAATTTATTCAGCGATGTCATCATCATAGTATATGAATTCACTAAGTCATAATCATGAAATAAACACTCAATCTCTAGATACTAAGTCAGACTATGAGATAAAAAGTCATACTTTTGACAAAAAGTCAAAATCATGAGAAAATATGTCATAATTATGAGATAAACACTCAAAATCATTAGATATTAAATCAACTATGAGATAAAAAGTCAAAATTGAGATACTAAGTCATAATCATAAGATAAACACCCCAAATCATTAGATACTAAGTCATAACTACAAGATAAGAAGTAATAATTATGACATAAGTCAAAATTATGAGATACTAAGTCATAATCATAGCATAAGAACTTCAAACTGAGATTCAAAGTCATAACTATGAAATAAATTGTCACAAATATGACATAAAAAGCCAAAATTATGAGCTACTAAGTCATAATCATGAGATACTAAGAAATAATTATGATAAAACTCAAATTATGAGATACTACATCAAAACTAAGATAAAGTGTCACAATTATGACATTAAAAGTCAAAACTGAGCCACTAGGTTATAATCATGAAATAAGAACTCCAAATTATGAGATAGTCATGACTATGACTATGAGATAAAAAGTCAAAATTATGAGCTACTAAGTCATAATCATGAGATACTAAGTAATAATTATGATAAAACTCAAATTCTGATATAGTACATCAAAATTGAGATAAACTGTCACAAATTGTGACAAATTTTGACTAATCTAATAAAATTAACATCTATAATAACATCAATAACGTCAATTTCAATTATGCCAAAGTTGACTTTTCACATTATTACAACTCTTGTACAGCTCTTATCACTGAATTTTGATTCTTTGTCTGATAGTTATAATTTAGTATTTCATAATTTTGACTTTATATATCATAATTGAATTCCCAAAGCATGATCTATTTTTCTCATGTGAAGGAAATGGCTTTCATAAGGAAAACAAAGAGAAAGGGTTAGAGTCTGTCTCAGACATGCATCCCGTATATAAGAGACTGAACCACACTAGCTTTGATCAAACAGTTTTGCTATTATTAAAACCTGTAGACTATAAATGGCAGAGTCTTCAAACTAAATAATAATAATGTAATCCAATTACAGCATACCCCTCTAAGGATTAATCTCAGAATTATAAAGGGTTCTTTTTGAGATACTAATTTCCCCAAAATAACGAGTTTTCATTGATTTTGTTTTCTGTGGGTGTTGTATGTGATTTAAATCGTGATCGCAGTGACTTTATTACTGTGTTTTATTGGCTCTGAGATGTCGTTTACTGCAGTGAGAGATGGACAGTGGCCTACAGGCAATCTGAGGACACTGATGATTACTGGAAAGAAACACATTCATGGAGAGTTGTGTGGCATACTGATAATAACCCGCACGTTATGGACAGGACGCGGCCCGGGTGTTTAATTCATCACAAGCCACAGACGAATGAGCGACTAACGTGAATAAATGAGTCAATTACAGGAGACGCGCTGTGCGCTTGTGCTTCACCTGCCTGATGTTTTCATTATAAATAATGGAATAACAACCCTGTGTCTTCCCATATGTTACAGTCCTAATAACACACAGCCTGGAAACGCAAAGAGCAAACAAAATGTTGTACACACTGTATCACGACATGCTGCCAGTCTTTACGATTATCTGCATGCTCTGTGTTTAGGTTGGAAACTGTGGGAACACAAGTTTATATGCAAAAGGAGAACCTCTGGGTTGCTTTTTATATAAAACCAAGTGACCGGGGGCTCCTGAGCTTTAAAAAGGACCATAAAGCACTATAAAGCAGTCCGTGTGCTAGTATTCTGTATTGCCAAATGATTTTTGTGAGCTTTTTGTGAAGAAAAGACACAAATTTTATTCATAAGTGACTAAAAATTCACTAAAAATTCAATTTAAACAAGTTAGATGAACATGCCATAAACCATAAATCTTGTGTTTGTCAAATCACTCAGCAAGTTTGAATATGTGGGAATGCAAATGAGATTTGTATGAAAGCTTGTTTCTACCACAGGATAAAAAAATAAATTTAAAAGGTAATTATAACTTTTTATCTCACAAGTCAGAGACAAAAAACTTTTAATGGTGAAAACAAACAAACAAACAAACAAAATAGAATAGATAAAATAGAGTTCTGTTTATGTATTGCAATTCTAAATTATATCTCACAGTTCTGACAAAAATTGTGAAATATAAACTCAGAGTTTGGAGTAAAAGGTCAAAATTGTAAGGAATTGTAGGAAATATCAGTTTACATTTCTAAACATTCATTTTGCCATTAATTATAATAATCCAGTGAGATTTTTGTGTGGAGCACGGACTGTTGTCAGACTCCTCGTGCAAACAGAGATGTGATCTCTCCATCATTCAATCCAGTCTGTCTTAAGAAACAGAAAAAACAGAGACAGACTAAATCCAGAAGTACTGTGGCAACATCTCCAAGATCCTTTAAGAGACCTATACCTACAAATCTACAGTACTGTTAAAATTTTTAGGCAGTTAGGCACATAAAATGAGGATGCTGTCAAAAACAATGTCATAAATAGATTTTCTTTATCAAAGAACTTCTAATAACTAAAATAAATAAGCATTTGATGGGACCATCCTTTGCGTTTAAAGCAGCTTTTGCCCTATGTGCACTTGTGCATAGTTTTTCAGGTAGCTTAGCAGGTAGGTTATTTGAAACATCTTGGAGATGTTGAAACAGTTCTTCTGGATTTAGTCCGTCTCAGTTTTTCTGTGTCTTCATGTCATTCCAGAGACAGACTGGATGATGGTGAAATCAGATCTCAGTGTGGAGCACTGGCTGTTGTCAGATTCCTTGTGCAAACAAAAATCTAACTTTATTACAATTAATGGCAAACAGAATGTTTGGAAATGTAAACTGATATTTTTTATTGACACACTACAGCAAAAGACAGACTTTAACTGACTTTAAACCATTTTTTAGCTGGTGAAAATACTAGTGGCCTAAGACTTTTGCACAGTACTGTATATATAACATAGATAACATTCCTTGTGTACATTCACTCAAGCAAAAAAAAACTGGAATGGAGTCTATATGTTAAATTCAAAATAATTGCAAAAAAATGTTGAGGAGAAGAAGAAAAACTGACTTACTGCTGAGTTCTGACTGCTGGGAAATGTAAAGTAATTGTCAGGCTCTGTCAGGTTACACACACATCATTTCTCTCCCTCCACTTCATACTTTGCAGGCAGGTGAGTGACAGCTCAGACAATTATTAGTTTGAATGGCTGTTCATGTGCATTATAAAACCTGCAAAGCATGACAGAGCTCTCAACGTTCTCCAAACACACAAGTAAAAGCAACAGAAAGTTCTAGACGTTTATTAGAAAATAAAACCTACTTTTAATTTGGAACAATCAGTTGGTCAAACAATTCTGTGAATGTTTACTCACCGTCATGTCACTTTACAAATGGCAACATTATAGAAGTTTTTACTTTCACTTTTGATCAGTTTAATGCATTCTTGCTGTTTAAAAGTATTCATTTCTTTTACAAAAGACTGACTGATCCTTAACTTTTGAACGATAATGTGACACTGAATGAGATTTGAGAGCTGATGATAATATGTTGTTTGTTTTAAGCGAACTGTCCCTTTAAGGTGATACTAGAAATATGAAACATTCACAAACACACATACACACACAATGAGAAAGACAGAAGAGGGAGGAAAAAGGGTAAGAGTGAGCAGTGATAAATGGATTGCGGTGGTGGTGACAGATAGAAGCTGTTAACAGGGGTCAGAATTAGTCTCTGTCGGCCGCGGTCATAAACCTGACCCCTCATTAGAGAACGGGACAGGAGAAGCAACACCTGGAGAGAGCTGTGAGCTCTGAGAAAATTCACAATGGGGGGGGTTGAAATCATACATAATGCATGTTATTGTTTATTTAGGACTGATCTGAATAAGATATTTCAGATAAAAGATTTTAACATATAGCCCACAGAAGAAAATAATAGTTACATTTATAAAAATGACCCCTTTCAAAAGTTTACACACTCTTGATTTTTTAAACTGTGTTGTTACCTGAATGATCCACAGCTGTTTTTTTGTTTAGTGATAGTTGTTCATGAGTCCCTTGTTTGTCCTGAACAGTTAAACTGTCCGCTGTCCTAATTTTGTCTTCTGGGTAAATATCTTCTGTAGCTTCTGAGGGGAAGTTATAAATGAAAGAAAATATGATATTTATGCAAAATAAGAAAAATATACACATCTCCATTCTGTTCAAAAGTTTTCACCCCCCGACTCTTAATGCCATTGTGTTTTCTTCTGAAGCATCAGTGAGTGTTTGAACCTTCTGTAATAGTTGCATATGAGTCCCTCAGTTGTCCTCAGTGTGAAAAGATGGATCTCAAAATCATACAGTCATTGTTGGAAAGGGTTCAAATACACAAAAATGCTGAAAACCCCAAAGATTTGCGGGACCTGAAGGATTTTTCCGAAGAACATTGGGCAGTTTAACTGTTCAGGACAAACAAGGGACTCATGAACAACTATCAATAAACAAAAAAACGCAGCTGTGGATCATTCAGGTAACAACACAGTATTAAGAATCAAGCGTATGTAAACTTTTGGACGGGATCATTTTTATAAATGTAACTATTATTTTCTCTTGTGGACTATATGTAAACATCTTTTATGTGAAATATCTTATTCAGGTCAGTAATAAATAAACAATAACATGCATTTTGTAGGAGAGGATGTAAACTTTTGACCTCAACTGTATGCCATTGTACCATGGTACTTTAAAAATATATACTTACATATACACAACTGTTCAAAAGTTTGGAAAGGTTTGAAATAAATAAATACTTTTATTTAGCAAGGATGCTTTAAATTGACCAAAAGTGACAAAAGTGATCACAGGAATAAATTACATTTTACAATACACTGCCCTCCAAAAGTTTGGAAACACCCCTGGCAAAGTGTGGTTTTGGACAGCATAAATCCTTATAATTTTTTGGTGCAAATACATTAAAGTAACTTGACATTATCATTGAAGACCAGAAATAATAATTTTAATTTTGATTACATAATAATGGCAATATATACATGTCAAAGACATGCCCCTTTGCCAGCTGTGATGCCTGGTTACTGGTTTAAACTTGGTCAAGGTTTTTAAAAGATTTTTGGGTCAGCACACCTTAATAGCTTCAACAACTGATTGCCAATTAAGTTTAAAATACAATGAATTTAGGCCCAGATTATGCGGAGCTGTAATTGCTGCTAATGGTGGGTATTTTGATGAATTGAAAATTTAATTTTTTTCTATGTATAAACTGTTTATGTAATACAATATGTTGTCATAGTTTGTGTTGTCCCTTATCAGTGCAAAATTATCACAAATGGAAAAGGATTCATGCCAATATTGTTCAAAACCCCACTTTTCTAGGGAAAAGTTTCCAAACTTTTGGAGGGCAGTGTATATATAAATCTGTTATTTAAATCTGTAATAATATTTCACAATATTTCTGATTTTACTGTATTTTTGATAACATGCATGCATATATATATATATATATATATATATATATATATATATATATAGCTTTTTGCTTAGTCATAGTTGTTGACTGTATCAAACCTCTTGTTCAGTTCCTCTTCTGTGTGCTTGTGTGTGTGTTGGCATAGATGCAGGTTATGTATAAGAGTGTGTTATGGAAGTGTCATCTGCTATAATAATGCTTCCCACACATCAATTATCATCCATAAGTGGTCTTAGTATAGAGTAATTAACCTTTTTTCAGCTGCTCAGCAGTCTGTGAAGTATCTGCAGCAGAACTGGAGGGTTTGTTACGTGATAAAGTCTGAGGTTGTTTCAAACCAGATAAAATTTCAGATTTAACTCCAAAAATAAAATTGGGAGCAACACACTCTAGCCCACAGCAAAAAAACCAAACAAAAAAAACAAAGAGCACTTTCAAAACGGTGATATTAGATTCACATAATGCTGGATGATTTACTTGTTAATGTTTAATTATTAGATTTATGGCAAATCAGTAATCCGAAGAATGAGTAATAGTAGTGATTCTTGGATGTTTTTTAAATATGTGTTCAACGCTGTATACATCATGCTTCATTTTAAAACAGCAGCTTGAGGTGACAATGCAACTGCTTCCAAATCCCTGTCAAAACTAGTGGTACCTTTTTTTTTCCTTCCAAAAAAAATGCCAGGATACACAAACACCTTGCGATGTGAGGGGCCGCGGGGAGCCGTCACAGCCTCTCAGACACAGCATGCAGAGCCGCCGTGTGGATGCTGGATGTGTGTGTGTGATAGAAATGACACTAACAGAATCATTTCACGCTTGGTTGCACTCGCTCCCAGACACACAGATGTGTGCGCGCACACTCAACCGGCTAAGTTCCAAACCCTAGTGAGCTGACTAGCTGGGTGATTATACTAAAATAACTAACTAAACTAAAATAAAAGATCTTTTGATAAGATGCAAAACCGAATTAATTTTAATGCAGTGAAAAGCTTGTTACAATATACTGTTATATTGCACACATTGAATATAATGTAATTGGGTAAAAGCCTCCAACTTTTGGAACAGGTTTTAAGGAAGCATACATATGACCCCTTAAGATACTGCCTATATAGTGAGCTCAATAGGTTTTGGGACAGAGACTGTTTTGTCTGCTCCCCCCTCCACACACTTACCCCTATACACAAGGATTTCCTTTTTCCCATTTTCTTTTCTACTTCACATGTATTTCATTTGCCAACACATATGAAAACATGCAGAGACAGAGTAGAAGGGTCCATTACAGGTATGTTGAAAAGTGTAACCAAACGTACATAAGCTGTCTTATGAACTCTTGTTTCTCAATTATAGCCAACACCTTATAACACATATACACCAACAGTCTCGTAATGTGGTGTTTGAGCGTGCCATCTTTGTGAATGGAGTTAATTGCACGTGAAAATTACCATCAGGCGCCATCTGTTATGTAAATGCACTGTGATCGTTTCCTTAAGCACTTGCCAAACATTTATACCGCTAAAGTCATGGTGAACGCATCACAAACCTGCATCGCAAAGGGTCAGCTTCATCGACACCATGAGCTTTATGTGTTTGCTATAAACTTGTGTTTCGGCTTGAATGCATTTACAGGGATCAGGTTAGAAGGTTCATTTCTACTGTGCAGTACATGCTCATGTCCCTAACAAATCTAATATTGGAAAAAATACTAAAGACACAAGTGCTTTTATATCACAACAGAGAATTAAATGAAAATAAGGTTTAAGTGAATGCTGCACTAACAATAATGGAAATATTGTTTTAACTGCTAATCAGTTTATTTTTTGCATTTTTAACATTCCTTTTAAAGCTTATTTTCTCTACAGAATTTTTCTCCCGCAATTCTGAGTTTTTGTCAAAATGCACAGTTTATTTCTAGCAATTTTGACAAAAAAAGTAATATTTGGGAGATATAAATTCAGATTTGCAAATCAAAATCATAACTATGTTTTTCATTCTGTGCCAAAAAAAAAAACACAAACAAACACAATTACAAGATGTAAACTTGACAATTGCAAGATGTTAACCTCAGAATTGGACAGTATAAACTCACAATTCTGAAAAAAAGACAGACTTGTGAAATGTTAACTTACAATTGTGAATTTCTATAACTGGCTATTTTGAGTCTGAAATTGTGAGCTATAAACTTGCAATTGTGAGAAAAAAGCCATAAGCGATTACCTTTTTTTTTTTTTTTAATTATGTGGTGGAATAAACAGAATTGCAACATTTAAAGCTCAGAAATCTGAAAAAAAAAAAAAAAAAGAATTTCCAAATAAAAAGTTGGAATTACTTTCCTATTGAAGCTTATTTCCTCTACAGAATAAATGTTATTGATTTTAATTGACTAAATAACTGTTTTCTCACAATTAGGACTTTGTTTCTTGCAATTCTGAGTTTATATCTCAAATTTTAGACTTCAGCAATTTTGCCAAAAAATTGACAAAAAATCTGAATTGTCAGATACAAATTCAAATATACACAATTCCGAGAGCTAAAAAGTTGCAATTATTTTTTTTTATTCCATGCCAGAAGAAAACAAACTAAAAAGAATTACAGAATTATGAGAAAAAAGTTGCCATAACTTTTTAAGGGATCCCTGAAAATCCCAGAATTAAAAAAAAAGTTCAGAATTGTGAAATAAATAGTTGCATTTTTTATTTCAAATTTTATTTATTTATTTATTTATTTATTTCTGGAAAGCACAGATAACCTTCCATATAATACCCTTCCATATAAACCCCCCCCCTTACTACTAATAATTAACAAAAATTAAAAATGAACAAAAGGCCTAATTACATCATCCAAAAAACCCAAAAAAACAAAACAAAACAAAAAAACAAACAAATAAAAAAAAAAAAAAACCATTGAAAACACAGAAATCAGTTCGATTATATCAACGTTTCAAAAAAAAAAAAAAAAAAAAGTTTTTTTCAATCCCTGACCCTGAGCAATGCCTGACTTTGGCTCTTATTTCATCCTGTTCTTTATCTTGCTATTGGATAAATAATTGTTTAAGTGTATGAGTTTTAAGTGCATTGCCCAGACTAGTCCCTTTTAAAAATAATAAATAAGGCAACACAGTCATATTCATCTTATAAAAGTCACAGAATTCAAAAGGTGTTTCAGCAATAATGCAGATATACTGAGATAGGAAACACTCTTCTCACTCTATGAGTGTGTGAGCAATACGCCACCTTGTGGTAAATATCAGACATGTACTACAATGAATGAGCATCCACAGTGAATGAGAGCTGTCAGTCACAGCTCAGTCTTCAAATAACCCTTATGTAACTCACACTGGACATGCTCAGAGAAAATCGCATTCATCTTGCCATAAAAAACAGCGCTTGATGTGCTCTTCTAAGAGCAGCTAGACAATATAATTAGAGTGGTGAAACCCTAATGAGTGTGTGTTTGTGTATGCGTGTCTTATCTCAGGCCACAGAGCTGTTAAACAGAACCATTCCTTATTTTCCATTATTCACCACGAGACAAAGCGTGCCTAGAACAACCAGGCTGCTGTCACTTTAATTGCCTTTCCTCGGGCTGCCTATTATCATATAAATGGAGATCAGTTAGTGCAGAAGACATTTCCTTCCTCTGAGTCACATGCCCGAATGTTTTCTCGTGCACATGTATGTGAAGCAGCGATCGGGCTGAAGAAAGTCCTGTGATGTCAGCAGAGGTTAGATGGCACATGTATGTGTGTGTGATAAAAGTGTCCAAACAGAGTCTGTGTGATCGTATGAGAAAGAGAAAGAGAGAGTGTGACAGGAGGAGAGGCATAATGCATAAAGGACAGTGTGTGTGTGTGTGTGTGTGCGCACACTGAGTGAGACGCCCACTTATTAACCTTGGCTTGACCTCTGCTTTTGATTATGTGCAGAGAGGAATACCAAATGATCTGAACAGATCTCTACATCTGTACGGAGATTTATATTACTATCTAAACGAGGACTTACAATAAACTTTTTATATAATGCTAATTATGCATGCTTGACATCTATCAGTCTGTATGTCCTTTCATCCATCCATCCATCCATCCTTCCATTCATCTGTTTGTCTGTCCATCCATTCGTTTGTCTGTCCATTTTTTGTCCGTCCATCCATCCATGCATCCATCCATCTGTTCTTCTATTCATCTACACGTCTGTCCATTTGTTGTCCAACCGTCCATCCATCCATCCATACACCACCCTTCTTTTCATCTATGCATCCATCTATCCATCCCTCTATTTCGTCTATCCATCCCTCTATCCATTGTCCCATTTATGTTTATCTATCCATTAATCCATCTATTTAGCATCCCTCCATGTCATCCATCCTTTGTCATCCATCCCTCTATTTGTTTATTTATCTATCCATCAATGCATCTTCATCCCTCTTCTATCATCCCTCTCTCTATTCATTTGTCCATCTGTGTGTCCATTTGCCATTCATCCGTTAGTCTGTCCATCCATCCATTACACCTCTATTCATCCATCCGTTTGACCATTTGTAATACATCTATCCATCCGTCCCTCTATTCATCTATCCATTCATCTGTCAATCACCCCTCTATTTGTTTATTTATCTATCCATCCATCCATTTATCCATCCCTCTGTTTGCCTATCCATCAATCTATCTATCCCTCTATTAGTCTATGTATCTGTCTATCCATTTGTGATCCATCTATCTGTCCATCTGTCCGTCCCTCTATTTGTCTAACCATATCCATCATCCATCGGTCTATCCATCCCTCGATTTGTCTATTTATCCATCCGGCCATCCATGTATCCGTCTATCTAGCCATCCCTCTATTAGTCTATCTGTCTGTCTATTTGTCGTCCATCCATCCATTCATCCATCTGTCTATCCATCCATCCCTCTGTGTCTATCTATTCATCCATCCATTTATTGATCATCCCTCCATCTATCCGTCCCTCTATTCATCTATCCATCTATCTATCAATCATCCATACTGTCTATCTATCCATCCCATACTGTCTATCTATCCACATTTGTGTATTTATCTATCCGTCAATCCATCTATCTATCCGTCCTTCTATGTCTATCTGTCCATCCATCTATTCATTTATCTATCACCACCTTTATTCATCTATCCCTCCATCCATCTATCTGTCTTTCTATTCAGCTATCTGTCTGTTAATCATCTATCATCCCCATTTGTGTATTTATCTATCTGTCAATCCATCTGTCTATAGCATCCCTCTATCTATCTGTCTGTCCATGTCATTTACCCATCCATCCCTCTATTTGTCCATCCATCCATCCATCCATCCATCCATCCATCCATCCATCATCCCTCCCTCTATCCATCCCTCTATTCCCTATACTCTTATCTATCTATCTATCTATCTATCTATCTATCTATCTATCTATCTATCTATCTATCTATCTATCCATCCATCCCCCATTTGTGTATTTATCTATCTGTCAATCCATCTGTCTATAGCATCCCTCTATTCGTCTATCTATATGTCTGTCCATTTGTCATCCATCCATCTATCTATCTTTCTGTCTATCCCTCTATTCATCTATTTATCTATCTGTCCATCCATGTATCCGTCTATCTATCCATCCCTCTATTCGTCTTACTATCTGTCTGTCCATTTGTCATTTATCCATCCATCCTTCTATTTATTTATCTATCTGTAAATCCATCTATCGGTCTATCATCCATCTATTGGTCTATCCATATGTCTGTCCATTTGCCACACATCCATCAGTCTGTCCATCCATCCACCTCATGCCTCTATTTATCCATCCATCTATCTGTCCATCCATTTGTTATCCATCCATCCGTCCGTCCGTCCATCCGTCCGTCCGTCCATCCATCTGTCGTCCCTCTTTTCGTCTATCCATTCATCTATCATCCCTTTATTTGTTTATTTATCTGTCCATCCATCCATTTATTCATCCCTCTGTTTGCCTATCCATCAATATATCCTTCCCTCTATTAGTTTATCTGTCTGTTCATTTGTGATCTATTCATCCGTCTGTCCATCTATTCGCCTAACTGTATATCTATCGTCCAACTGTCTATCCATCCCTCTATTTGTCTATTTATCTATCTGTCAATCCATCTATCATTCCTCTATTTGTCTATCCATCTGTTTGTCCATTTGTTGTCCATCTATCTGTCCATCTATCCATTTATCTATCTATCTATTTATCTATAACAATATTCAAATTCAAAATTGATCTTTTCTAGTTAAAATAGAGGCATATAATATAAGATAAATCATATTCCTAAAAGATCATTTTTAAAATTTTAGATCAGATCTAGTATCTAAGTTCAGAAATAGCACTGATGTGAATATAATGATGAACTGGATAAACTTTCAAAAGGAAGTTCACATTCACATTATTGATTATTTAAATGTAGGATCAAAGAAAGGCCTGAAAAGCATCTGATGATGAAGTCGGAGTAATAATACTATTGTATGTCCTGTCAGGATAAAACATCATGACATTTAGTTTGTTCAGCGGGGGTTCGATTTTCCCTGTGCGCTCTAAAATTAAAGTTCGCCCTGAGCCGCTCAGAGCCATTTAGACAATCAGCAATCTACTTATTATGCAAACAGGAACATTGTTCAGATTTAGCCAGAGGACGAGAGTTAGCGTGGGAAACAATATTGGTGTTTACGGTCAGAGAAACAATGCTGCTTTAAACACAGCAGTCTCAGAATACGTTCAGAGTAGCATACTACTTACAACTTCAACAGTACAGTGAGTTACAGTGAACAATACACTGTGAATTTTCTGTATATATGGAATCCCTGGATGACCTACTATATTTGCCAAAATGTGCCATATGCAATCCGTGCATGCACTTGCAATGCATTTGATTTTCATTTTCACCATGAATAATGAATAAAACCAATGGATTAATTGAGTGGATTAGAACCCTTCTCAAGGTTGTACAGTGCAAAAAAAGTAGTTTATTTGTCTAATTTTACAGTATAAAAATCTAAAAATGCTTAAAAATATCACTAGTTACACTAGACTAGTATAAACAAGTAAACAAATTCGTACAAAATATATTTAACTGTTGTACATGAATGACATTATTTGGTTTTACTGCAAAATGTTAAGACATTTTTACATTATATTGGATTAATAAAAATGCAAAAAAAAAAAGCATTATTTTTAAAAATTATGCGACTAAGCTTAAATACTATATGCTATGAGCCAAAAAAAAGTGAGGTCATAATGCAGGGATGTAGCATATTGCTTTAATAAACTTTTATTGTTGCATTATTGCACAAAAATATTGTACAGTTACAGTATATTGGCGTTATTTTAGTATTTTTATACACTATTCTAATTTTTATTAAATTTTTCAAATATTTGTCTATTTAATACATTTTTTTATTTCAGTTTTAGTAATTTTAGTTAGTTGCTAATATTTATTATTTATAATATTTATAAAAAAAGATACAAAGGCTGTCACTTACAACTTTCAAAAGGTACAACAAAAGGGTGCATAATTATACCTAAACTGAAGTCATATGAATACCTTTAAAAAAGATACCATCCCAGTGACAGCTTTTGTACCTTTATTTTAGAGAGTGATATATACTGCACAGTGTGCAGCTAGCAGTGCACTAGTATTGCCACAGTCAGAACTCATCACACACATGGACACGCACAGATTTTGGCACAGAGCAGCTTCAGTCAGCATGTGAGAGAGAAACCCAGAGAGCATGAAAAAGGCATCTGTGACGAGAGAGAAGGTTAAAGATATACAGCCCCGGGGAAAAGAGAAATGCTATTCAGTCACCACTCATTAGCTTAATATTTTCCCAGCATGATTACAGCAATCACTGTCTGTCCCCCTCCAACCCCACACCAAAATACCCCTTGCTATGACGCCTGTGCAACTGCTCCATTTCGTTGTCATGGAAACAAAAGTATTTTTCCCCCATCAGCCCGTGGTTTCCTGCATCTCAAGTGCGCATCTCGTGTCCTCTGAAACAGAACATTTCAGCGCTCTTTACAGGCAAAGTAATGATGCTATCCAATAATGCTTTTTCATTTTATACTTGTGCATCTATTCCACAATTTAATATGACTACTCAAGGCATGTTAAAGATGATCAAAATAAGGAAAATGTGCTTAAGATTCCCTCCCCCTCAGGCCATCGAGAAGTAGATGAGTTTGTTTCTTCATGGGAATGGATTTAGAATGGGTGCCGTCAGAATGAGAGTTCGAACAGCTGTTGAAAACATCACAATAATCCACAAGTAAAGTCCTATCTATAATATTGCTTCTATTGCTTCTATTTGTGAAAAAAATTGTGAATCAGGGGAGAAATATGCACAGATCAGGCAAGTGAAAACAAAAGATTTTGATGTAAGATGACAACAGGAGATGGAGTTTTATGCAGGTGAAAGTGTTAGGTGAGTAAATTTTCAGCAAATTTGCATTTTTGGGTGAACAATTCCTTTAAACACTACTTTGTATTATTTACATTTTTATATCTCATTCACTCATACACTTTTTTCTCATTCTTTTTTTCTTTGGGATCTCTCTGCACATGTTGTCCTGATGCACAATGTCTCCTCTGAATGTCAAGCTGTCACATGTAGTCCCAGTGCTGACTCAGCAATGTTCAAAAGTTTAAAAGTTCAGTCCAACAACCAGAGAGAAAGTACATCAGTCCTTCACGAAATAGGAAGCTTAGAGAGTCTAGTGCTGTTATTCTTGCGCAGGTCTCTATCTCATTGATTTGTACTTCAAGAGGTGATTAAAGGTTGTGAATTGTCTTTCTGCCACTCAATACTCAACAATCACCAGATAATGTGGATCGACCTAAAAGGAATGGAAGAAACAAATCCAAATCTATACATAATACGGGCAAACTGAAGAAATTCACACTTGAATCACACCGTTGTGTATTGTGCATATTGCAGATTGAATACTGTAAATGTAACTAATACTAATATCATATCAAACGTTTATGTTTAATCTTCAGGTAATCAAGTCTGACACTTGATTTTATTCAAGCCAAAAATGTAATTTGTGACCATGGACCACAAAACCAGTCATAAGGGTCAATTTTTTGAAATAGGACAATATTTGTCTGAGATACAACTATTTAAAAATCTGGAATCTGAGGGTGCAAGAAAATCGAAATACTGAGAAAATCGCATTTAAATCACATTTAAATGTTCAAATGAAGTTCTTAGCAATGCATATTACTGATCAAAATTAAGTTTTGATATATTTACGGTATAAATTTACAAAATATCTTCATGGAACATGATCTTTACTTAATATCCTAATGATTTTTGGCATAAAAGAAAAATTTTGACCTATACAATGTATTGTTGGCTATTGCTACAAATATACCCATGCTACTTACAACTGGTTTTGTGGTCTAGGGTGACATTTGAATTTTAAAAGTCATTTGTATGTGTTAGATCAAGTAGAAATAGATCCTTGAGGCAACAATTGCCAGCTCCATTAATAGAATTGTGCATTTCATTGTAAGTCTATGCATTACACAGCAGTGAAAACAGCCTGAGGCTCAAACACACAAGACAGAAGCTTTTCATGACCTTCATGCTTAACAATCTTTATAATCAGACCGGTGCATGCCGAAAGAAAAGACTTCTACTGAAGTGCTGATGGCAAAATGTGATGTAACCAACTGAAAACAGGTCAGAACAGAGCGTAGAAAAATACTGGTCCCTCCTTACCTTTCATTTATGCTTCCTTTCATTATATGCATGAGAATATACACTACCAGTCAAAAGTTTTTGAACAGTAAGATTTTAACTTTTTTTTTAAAGAAGTTTCTTCTGCTCACCAAACCTGTATTTATTTGATCCAAAATACAGCAGAACAGTAAAATTTGTAAATATTTTTACTATTTAAAATAGCTGTTATCGATGTGAATATATTTTAAAATGTAATTTATTGTGATTTCAAAGCTTAATTTTTAGCATCATTACTCCAGTCACATGAACCTTTAGAAATCATTATAATATTCTGATTTGCTGCTCAAAACACATATTTTTTTTATTATTACTACTGAAAACAGTTGAGTAGAATTTTTTCAGGTTTCTTTGATGAATGGAATATTCAGAATAACAGCATTTAACTGAAATAGAAATCTTTTGTAACATTATAAATGTCTTTATCATCACTTTTGATGAATTTAAAAGCATCCTTGTTTGGTTTTGAATGGTATAGTGTATAATGTTCCAAAAGCTTTTATTTCAGATAAATGTTGATTTTTGGATTCTTCTATTCATTGCAGAATCCTGAAAAAAAAATGTACTCAACTGTTTTAAATATTAATAATAATAAAGATGTTTCTTGAGCAGCAAATCAGCATATTAGAATGATTTCTGAAGGATCGTGTGACACTGAAGACTGGAGTAATGATGCTGAAAATTCAGCTTTAATCACAGGAATAAATTACATTTTAAAATATATTCAAATAGAAAGCAGTTATTTTAAATAATAAAAATATTTCAAAATTGTACTGTTTTTGCTGTACTTTGGATCAAATAAATGCAGGCTTGGTGAGCAGAAGAGACTTCTTTAAAAAAAAATATTAAAAATCTTACTGTTTGACTGGTAGTGTACATTTATACATACAATATAAAGGAGACCAAGGCTGGCTGTCACACTTTTTAGCACAAGGACAAAAAATAGATACTGAACATTTCCACCCATAATGCAAAGGAAAAAGTGATAGCAGTAAGTATTAGTCCCATTTATTTTCTAAAACATAAGCTTAAAAAATACATTTTTGTGATCTTCAAACACTCCACTTCTAGCCATGATAGATCTACACAGATTCATCAACATGTGGGTTCAAATCACCATCATTTCCTGCCACAATTGTTTACATGTCATAAAATGTCAAAGACAAATGGTTTTCCTTCCCCACAATAGTGCAATATTACAGTAAATAACTCTTTCATAGCAGCCAAATTTGGTCAAGGGAGATGAAGTTATAAAATCATTTTCAACAAGGCTTAGATGGATCGTAAAAGCATTTTAGTAGTCTAAAAGTGCTTAACAGATAATAAATTTGTGATAGAAACCACAGGGTGTGTTATGCAGTGAACACACACTCATTGTTGTTATAATTAAAAGCAACATCTCCCCCAGGACATCGCATCAATGAGTTAATGAGCTTTACTGCTATTGAACGAGTGTGTGTGTGTGTGTGTGTTTGTGTGTGACAGAGATATTCAAGAAAATAAATTTTATTTGTCTGAACACTTGATAATGTCTGTAATACTACATTCAGACATAAAACACTGAATGCAGATTAATATTTTAAATAAAGCAGGGTTATTATCATTAACTAAAACTAGAACATTTGTATTATTTGGAACTAAATATTAACTAAAATAAAAAAAAAAATATATATATATTTTTAATTATTATAATATATTATTTTATAATAATAATATTATTTTTAAATTCTAAAAATAAATATAAAATACAAATATAAAAGAAACAATTAAAAAAAGATTCATAAAAACTAAAACGAAAAAATAAAAATTAATAAAAACAACAAAATGTTTTTTATTAAATTAATAATAAATAATAATAATAAAATCTAAGTAAAAATATAGGCCACTGTGCATACAGACAAATTTACAAAAACAAATCAGTATAAGGATGAATGGATTATGGCATCTAATCTCTCTCAGTCATTCATCCATGAATTTGTTTTTTTCTCTCGTTCTTCGCCAGAATACAAATCTGAAAACCTCTATCCACGTTCAGTTTTTTTCCTTGCCGACAAATCTGTTCTCCACCCGTCTCTTTCTCTCTATCTGAGCCCCAGGTGGGATCTGACTATCCCATCATTCCTCAGGCTGAATATCTGTCATCCCTCCCTCACATCATCCCCTTCTCTGTTTCTCTTCCCGTGGAGAACACATCCTTTATCTGGACACGTGTGATTTAATACCACACACATGCACTCTCACACACGCTCAGGCTCTATCTATCTATGCTTTAGCACGTAATTTTATTTCATTCAATATAGATATCAAGCGAGAGCTGAAAGTTGCCCTTATACTCGTAGCACTGTAACAGAGATATCACATATAACAATATATCAT
Organism: Labeo rohita; assembly: GCF_022985175.1. Classification (NCBI taxonomy): domain Eukaryota; kingdom Metazoa; phylum Chordata; class Actinopteri; order Cypriniformes; family Cyprinidae; genus Labeo; species Labeo rohita. The sequence continues at coordinate 3,429,943 of NC_066874.1, read as the reverse complement.
AGATCATTCTGACAGAGAGGATACACTAGCAGCTCTTTTTTTCTTCTTATTTCACACAACCTTTTTCCTCAGAAGTTATTTATCTGTTTCTTAACCAACTTAAAGACTTTTAAAAAAAAGAGAGAGATTTTATTATTTATTCAGAGAATAAAGTGAAAGAGACATGATGTGTAATTATTATATATAACTGTGTAATTAGTAGAAAGTAAATAGTAGATAGACAATTTATTATTTTTACTTTAAGCAAAACTGCTTTTACTGTTTTACATTTTTACTTATTTGTTTGTTTGTTTGGGGTTGGTAAGATTTTTAATGATTTTGAAAGAAATTACTCACCTAGCCTGCATTTATTTGAACAATAATACAGTAAAAATAGTAATATTGTGAAATATTTCATAATTTATAATATTTTATTTTAGGCATTTGATGATTTTAGAAAACTGCTTTTACCGGCATTATTTTTTACATTTTTATTTATTTATTTTAAATGAAATGAAATGAAATTACATTCAATTTTACATTTTTCCTTTTTTTTTTAAGACTACTATTACAACTCAAATATTTGAGTTAAGATTATTAATGATTTTGAAAAAAAAATCATTCACCTAGGCTGCATTTATTTGAAGAATAATACGAAATATTCATAAGTAAATAGTAGATAGAGAATTTTTTATTACCATTTTAAGCATTTGATGATTTAATAGACAATTTATTATTTTTTAAGCATTTGATGATTTTACAAAACTGCTTTTTTTATAATTTATTTATTTTTTTTACATTTTTATTTGTTAATTTGTTTATTAATTTTAGTTAATTTAACCTTTTTCCATTTCCATGTTTTTATTGTAATATTACAACTCAAATATTTGGGGTTAGTAAGATTTTTAATGATTTTGAAAGAAATCATTCACCAAGGCTGCATTTATTTGAACAATAATACAGTAAAAACAGTAATACTGTGAAATATTTGCAAGTAAATAGTAGACAGACAATTTATTATTTTTTATTTTAAGCATTTGACGATTTTACAAAACTGCTTTTACTGCTATTATTTTGTACAATTGTATTAAATCTATTTATTTCTTTGTTTGTTTATTGATTAATTTTAATTTAATTTTACATTTTTACATTTCCTTATTTTTTAGTGTAGTACTACAGCTCAAATATATGGGGGCGGTAAGATTTTTAATGATTTTAAAAGCAATCACTCACCTAGGCTGCATTTATTTGATCAATAGCACAGTAAAAACATGAATATTGTGAAATATTTTTACAATTCAAAATAACTGTGTTCTACTTTAATATATATTAAAATCTAATTTAGTATTGTGATTTAGTTTTCAGCATCATTACTTCAGTCTTCAGTGTCACATGATACTTCCAAAATAAACAATTGTAATGTTTTTTGTTGTTTATTGATTAAAAAACAAAAGTATTGTGAAATATTATTATAATTTAAAATAGCCATTTTCCATACGGCTATATAGTAAAATGTAATTTATTCATGTGATCAAAGGTGAATTTTCACTTCACATGATCTTTTAGAAAACATTCTAATTTGCTGATTTGCTTCTTAAGAAACATTTCTTATAATTACCAATGTTGAAAAGTTGATGTTTTTTGTGGAAAATATCAATTCAATGGAGAGTGACAAGAAATGGCTTTGTGTACTGCAACACAAAATTTCCCTTTGGAAACAATAAAGTACATTTTGTACCACTGTCACTGTATTCAGCAAACACTTTGGTGATGCAGTGCAGTTATTATCATGTGCGGGAGGCGTTGAGGAAAACAACTCTCGCTCACGTTCCAGAGACTCATGTGGAAATGTGTTGAGTCATTGAGTGGCTGTTGGTTCATTTGTTTTCGCCGCACTCTCTTTTAACTCTTAGGGCGTAATGCTCTTTTAATAGAGTTCTGATAAACTAACGCGCTGCTCTCTTTTCATCCCTCATAGTAAATGCCATGGCAACCTAATGATGATGGATACCAGTGCAGACTACAGCACTTAACATGCTCGTTTAAACCCCGTGCATAAATTCAGCCGGGACTGGCTCTAATGATTGGCCAATGTGGAGACACGCTTCTGCTGAAGATAAGGAGGCTAGCTACAGCAACTTTGTTTTGTAGTCCAAATTAATTGAAAGCTATGATGCTTTCAGCATCCGTGAAGCCGACTCGACTGCTCAGAAAACTAGTTTCTTTCCCTGACCTTGACAGCTTTTACATAACACAAACAGCATGAATGCGAGAACCCTTCATTAACCACTGGATAGAGGAAGCAACGGAGTGCAAAAGAGACCAGATATAAAGCAGAAAGAGTCAGATAGAAAGGCGTTTTCTGACTGTCACGACTCTCCTCCATAAATTCAGGTAATCAGTGGCCTGCACGCCGTCCCAAATCTTTCACTTCCTTTGAGTAATTCATTTCTTGCTGACGGGTCTCATTCATTTAAAGCTGTGCGCTTGTGATGGTTATCTGGTTTAAGGGAAGTATTTTTCTCTCGCCTGCCTCGCTGAAGAGAAGCCCTCAATCTTGTTGCTATCTTGAGGACAAAAATCTCTGTGATTAGAAACGTGAAAACTCCTGCTCTGCTCCTGCATCCTCATCTCAACCAGACACCGATTCGTCTCAACCTCATTTAATCTTTAGAGCTTTTAAAACACATTTCACTAGAGTGGATGTGTGACGGATGACAAGACAGCATGTGATTCAGGATTTCTGATACACAAAATCAACTTGATCACCAAACAACCAAACACCACAAAACACACACATATATAAACTAGCATTTAAAAGTTTGGGGTCTGTAAAATTGTTCAAAGTCTCTTATGCTCACCAAGCATTTATTTCATCAATACATTATTATACATAAACCACCCATTCTATTCTACTCTATTCTATTCTATTCTATTCTGAATAGTTCTGAATATTTATTATAAATATTAATTTCTTTCATAAAAAAAATCTTACTGACACATTTTGAAACTTAACACCCTCAAAATTCTATTCGGTTCTATTTGTAGTGTAGTATATAATCACAAAGATAATTCATTCTAACGAATTTCTTCTATTCCTAGCCTAAAATGTACTCAAAACACAAATGTACACACAGACTGACACATTTTACAAACAAAAACCACTACATTATGTTCTATACTATTAAATTCTATTATTTTCCTAAAATGTTATTCCTACTGAACGATAGTGTATATGAATTTGCACTGAAACATAACACCCTCACAATTCTATTCTATTCTATTCCTAGTCTAAAATGTACTTAAAACACAAAAGTACATATGCAAATCACATTCTATTCTATTCCAAAAAAATTTTTTTCTACAAATTCCACAAAATAACACATACATTTGTGCAAATAACTTCTACAAACACATACACACATGCCACATGCTATTCTATTCTATTCTATTCTATTCTATTCTATTCTATTCTATTCTATTCCTCAAACACAAATGTACATACAGACTGCCACATTTTACATACACAAACCACCACATTGTATTCTATTCTATTCTATTCTATTCTATTCTATTCTATTCTATTTAATTCCAAAAATTCCACAAATTTTGAATGGTAGTGTAGAAATTTGCACAGAAACACCCTCACAATTTTATTCTAAAATGTACTCAAAACATGAAAGTATATACACAAACCACCACATTCTGTTCTGTTCAATTCAAATTTTACATTTTTTATTCCTAATATTCAACAAAATATAATCACAAGAAGTTTCTTATGATAATCACAAGAAGTTTTTTCTTGAATTTCTTAATAGCACACATTCTATTCTATTCTATTCTGAATAGTTCTGAATATTTATTATAAATATTAATTTCTTTCATAAAAAAAATCTTACTGACACATTTTGAAACTTAACACCCTCAAAATTCTATTCGGTTCTATTTGTAGTGTAGTATATAATCACAAAGATAATTCATTCTAACGAATTTCTTCTATTCCTAGCCTAAAATGTACTCAAAACACAAATGTACACACAGACTGACACATTTTACAAACAAAAACCACTACATTATGTTCTATACTATTAAATTCTATTATTTTCCTAAAATGTTATTCCTATTGAATGATAGTGTATATGAATTTGCACTGAAACATAACACCCTCACAATTCTATTCTATTCTATTCCTAGTCTAAAATGTACTTAAAACACAAAAGTACATATGCAAACCACATTCTATTCTATTCCAAAAAAAATTATTTCTACAAATTCCACAAAATAACACATACATTTGTGCAAATAACTTCTACAAACACATACACACATGCCACATGCTATTCTATTCTATTCTATTCTATTCTATTCTATTCTATTCTATTCTATTCTATTCTATTCCTCAAACACAAATGTACATACAGACTGCCACATTTTACATACACAAACCACCACATTGTATTCTATTCTATTCTATTCTATTCTATTCTATTTAATTCCAAAAATTCCACAAATTTTGAATGGTAGTGTAGAAATTTGCACAGAAACACCCTCACAATTTTATTCTAAAATGTGCTCAAAACACGAAAGTATATACACAAACCACCACATTCTGTTCTGTTCAATTCAAATTTTAAATTTTTTATTCCTAATATTCAACAAAATATAATCACAAGAAGTTTCTTATGATAATCACAAGAAGTTTTTTCTTGAAATTCTTAATAGCACACATTCTATTCTATTCTATTCTATTGTATTCTGTTCTATTCCTAAAAGTTATTCCAAACACAAATTTAGAATGGTAGTGTATATAAATTTGTACATAACCATAACACCCTCACAGTTCTATTCTATTCCTAGCCTAAAATGTACTTAAAACACAAATATACATACAAAAAAACACACCACATTCTATTCTGTTCTATTCTATTCCTAAAATGTACTCAAAAACTTAAATGTACACATACAAACCATTACATTGTTCTATTAAATTCTATTCCTAAAAATCCTAAAATATAATCACAAGAAGTCAATTCATTTAGCTGAATTTCTTCTACTCTATTACTAGCCTAAAATGTACTCAAAACACAAATGTACATACACAGACAAGCCCATTCTATTCTATTCTATTCTATTCTATTCTATTCTATTCTATTCTATTCTATTCTATTCCAAGCCTAAACCATACTTAAAACACAAATGTACATAAATAAACCAGCACATTCTGTTCTATTCTATTCTATTCCTATTTTAAAATGTACTCAAAAACACAAAATTATTTACACAAACCACCACATTCTATTCAATTCAATTCAATGCAATTCAATTCAATTTCTAGCCTGAAATGTACTCAAAATCTAATGTACATACACAAACCACCACATTCTATTCAATTCATTTCTAATATAGCCTAAAATGTACCCAAAAATAAATGTACGTACACATTTTATTTAATTCTATGCCATTCCATTCCATTCTATTCTATCCTAAAATGTACTCAAAACCACAAATGTACATACACACAACCCCATTCTATTCTATTCTGTTCTATTCTATTCTATTCTATTCTATTCCCAGCCTAAAATGTACTCAAAAACATATGTACGTACACAGACCACCACCACATTCCATTCCATTCTATTCTATTCTAGCCTAAAATGTAATCAAAACCACAAACGTACATACACACAACCCCATTCTATTCTATTCTATTCTATTCTATTCTATTCTATTCTATTCTATTCTATTCTATTCTATTCTATTCTATTCCCAGCCTAAAATGTACTCAAAAACAAATGTACGTACACAGACCACCACCACATTGTATTCTATTCTATTCTATTCTATTCTATTCTATTCTATTTATTTAATTTCAAAAATTCCAAATGTACGTACACAGACCACCACCACATTCTATTCTATTCTATTTAAAATGTACTCAAAAACACAAATGTGCATACACACATTACCCCATTCTTTTCTACTGTTAGTTACAAATAATGCCATGGATGTAAAGATGCACACACAAGCAAATTTATGAACACACACTCACACAAGACACACAGTTGACCTTTTCATCTGTACATTGTCATTACACAACACATTCAGCTCTGCTGACATCGGGGATTCAGGAGATATTCCTGCATCTGAACAGAGAGTCACATGTCAGGCCCGTAGGACGGGAAGAGCCGAGAAAACACGCTGAATTAACCGCTTTAAAGTGCCCTGCAATTTGCCAGGTGCAGCAATTACTTGTTTCTATGGCAACCGGGCAGGACAGTTTTATATTTTTTCGCAGAAGGATGAGAGGATGGGGTAACCCAAGACCGCCTGCATCTTCTCTGTTTTTGTAACTGCACGTTCTACGTATTCAAAGAGACCCCCACAAACTCACAATAAACCCCAGGCGCTGTAGCTAAACATAATTTCAATTTTCAAGAAACCTGATTGGATTTCATGCCCTTAACTGAATAAGAAAGAACTGTCAAATGCATCCATAAACCAGTTTACACACACATGCAGATCTTTCAGCTCTGCTGAAGGCTGTTCACATATAGTAAACTTAAATGTCACAGTAGGTTCGTGACCCACTTATTAAAGCCATTAAAACTTTGAGAACTGCTTGCACTTACAGGAACCACAAACTATTCAACCGAAAATTAAAGGTCAACAAACTGTTACATACATTAATGTCATACAATGATGATATATTTTATTAAAACGCTTTGAAAAGAAAGGTCAGAGAGAAGTGCTGGAGGAAGACAATAAAATGAACTATACAAAAGAAATAACATCTATTCTAATTCACAAAGTGGTGAAACTGTTTAAAATGCTTTATATATGTATGTATGCAGCTCTTTATTTACATAGGTCACTTTATGGGAAACTAATGTTAATATATATATAATGTAAAATATATTTTAACTTTTTGTGGTATCAGATTGTTTGTATGTGTATCTGGGAAATCAAATTGTATTATGTGCATTGCATTAAGATTTAGTTTTATGGGTTTGGTGTATATAGATAGAAAACTGTTTTGCAATTGGAAAAGATTGCAAAACCCCAAGCAAATGGGGTAAAATACAGCATTTTGTCAAAAACACTCCATTTATGCAAACATTTATGAACAGATACTTAAAAAATAACAAATGTGACAGCTGTAGATAGCATAAAAGGCTAAAATAACCTAAAGAGAACATAGACTAAAAACAGCAGACTTATAATCACAAAAGCAGTGATTCACAAACACAGTTGACTGTCACTAACACAAGCCAGTATATAATAATAATAATACATTTTATTTATAACGCACTTAATATTCAAACAGAATCCCAAAGTAATATAGATTACAAACAAAACAAAACAAACAAAAAAATTTCTATTCAAAATGCTTCTATTTTGTGTATTTCTATTGAAAATTAATGAATTATAAACTATATTATCAACATATTCAGCAACACGCATGCTGCTTTGCAGCATGATTTGACTCACATGATCGCTGACACTCATTTATTTGATTAGTTACCTAGAAATAGTGCAGAAAATGACTTTTTATAAGCTATTATATTCCTTTATTTTACATTGTTCCAAAGTTTAGAACGTTTTTCCAGGTTTAAATTAGATTTTAAACCCCAGTCATAGACTTTTGGAATGTACATGTCTGATTGAAACCCTACCGCATCATGTTTGATATGCATATTTCTCTATAAAATGTGCAAAATCTACTACATGCTGTCTGTTGCCTACTGTAGTTTTACCAAGTAAAGGGCCTTATAATATAATTGTAAAAATGTACACCTTGTGGTTATAGTTCACATGGCTTTTTGCTGTTAAATCTTTACTGACTTTTGTAAATGAAAAAAATATCTTTTATATTATTAGCAATATTTCAAGATGAACACTGAAGCAACAAATGGTTTACTTGATTATCCAGACATCATTTTGTAGAAAAATCTTGTTAAAATATATCAAAGATGTTTGTCAGGCTTTTCAGGAACATTTATTTGTTCATCACTCAATCATCATTGTATTGCATTGCATTATATGGGTTGAAACTACAGAGGTTTGACCATAAAACTAATCATCTAAATATGTTACTGATACATTATTGGGAGATACACAGTGATGTCTGCTATTTCTATACATTTTATAAGTAGTCTGTTATACTGTTAGAAAGATGCCATAGATTTACATTACATGCTATCAGAATTTCATCTTTTTGGCCATAAAAATATCACCAATTTGCATATTTTTGCTCAGTTTGCTCCTCAATGTTTTTCGTCCTTGATTATTAGCTTGATATTCTCTCTCATATATCATATGAGCCATAAAAGCCTGATCCATCAAATATGATACTCAACACATCCAGTATTCAGTATTTGTCCTGCTGGTGTCATATCATCACCTCATCATCTAAAGGAGCTCTAAAATGACCTGAGGGCCAAACATGTGTCAGAGAAACACCTGCTGTCCAGTACGTTCTGTTCCAGTGGGTGTAAAGCTGAGCTCTGCTGCCACCTACAGACAGAAGCCTTGACATTGTACACATTGTGTATCCGTAGGGTTGTGTGAGGGTGAGGGGGATTTTATAACAGGCTTTCCTTACCAACTAATGCCATGACGTTTTTCAACATCGTCATCACGGGTGACGGCATCATCAGCGTGTTAGAAATTTCCACAGTGGCCCCTGCAGTGCTCCGTTATATACGAATGTGTCTCTCTATCATGACGGATTCTCCTCTCGTCATACAACTTGTCGAGCTTCAACCTGTCAAAATACAGAACTTTTGATTGTTTGTGTAAAGCTACTGTAGGTTTCCATGTTTATGATCAAAGGACACATTATGCACAATTAAACACTATATGAAGTCACAAACGGTAAGCGGCAAGGAACTGTCTGTCACGTTCATGGATGCCGCTGTGCTCTTCAATCAGCATCAGGCTCACAGAGAAAATGAGGAGCTGCATAAACAAATATGAAATAGATGCAAAGCCAAACTGACAGTTCAGCACACAAACACACACACACACACACACAGATGAGAAGCACAGAGGGAATTTAAAGCAAAACTGACAGCTCTGCTGAGAAAGAGACAAAGCTCTCCAATGAGTCATAACAATCATTGTATATTAAGGAGAAACTACCTTTTTACACTGACACAATAGCAAGAGACAATTACATAAGCACTTCAGCTGAAAACACCACATGCTTCTTTATGTGTAATAACTTACTTAAACAGGCCGTGATTTTTAGCAGGGCCATTTCTGGTCATTTTGGCACCATAGGCAATTGGCCCCTATTGGTGTTTTCAACAAAAACTAATCTCAACATGCATTAAATGAAAAATATACAATGAAATTACACATTATGACATTAGAGAAAGTCTATTTTTTTAGCTTACTTCTGTCTGGATTAAATAAAATTAAGCACATTACATTAATAAATTACCAAACAAAAACAGAAATGTTATATATCAATACCTTTTCATTACATACATTTGAATCTGGCAGATTTTGCACTTTAATTATTCAAACAAAATAGGTTTTACTGATATTCCCAATATGTTTTTAGTTTAATTTAATTTCATACAAGATTTAATATAACATAGGTCAGTGATCGCTGCATTTGATTAAAATACTTTTAATACTATATTATTATAGTTAACTAAAAAAAAGAAACATTTTTGTTACCTGAAATAAAATAAATGTTATCTAAAAAAAAATAAATAAAATTGATATATATATATATATATATATATATATATATATATATATATATAAAACAATAATAATACATGTCTAATTTTCATTTAGTTTAACTAACAAACTAAAATAGAAATAAAATATAATAATATACAATAATATATAATAAAATATATGACAAAAACAAGAAATTAAAAACAAATTACAGACTTTAATCAAAATGAATGTTAAATAAAATATTACAAAAGAATTATAATAATATCTCAATGATACTAAAATAACACTGCTTTAATTATGGAAAACATCACTGTTTTACTAAATCACACTTTCTGTTTTCACATTTTCAATTTTTAATGGCATCATTCTTTAAAAAATATGCTTATATTTACTAAATATTTGCTTTTCTGATCATGGCTTTCTAATAACATTTGAAAAAATCCATCTTATGCTAATATTCAGGCACTTAAACATAATTAAAACAACAAAAATGTTTTAAAAATGCAGTGTTATTATGTTAAAGTGTTAATGGGGGTGACACCATACAACCTTATGTCTAGAAACAGCCCTGTTTTTTCAAAAATGTGTTTTTAGGGTTGAAAATTAGCTTCTTCTTTTTTTAAGTACTTAAGGCTAAATATATTGAATAATGTATAATGTGAATAATTACTATTAGATGGAGGGACATACTGAATCTAAAGAGCATTTGAATCTGTTGAAAATCTGTCAAGTGCAACATGAGTCAATGTTTTGCTTCAAAAGAAAGACCGTAAAATTAATCTAAAAGAGAATTTTGAAATTGTTTATGTATAGACTAGTCTCAAAGCTAACAAACTGAAAGCTACAAATCTCTCATTTGTTTTCATGGGGTCTTTTATGTGACGAATATAAAAATTAAACTAGAAAAAAATAATAATACAACCCTGCATCAACCTAATTAAACCGATGATGGTAGCATTTGGTAATTTTGTACTCTTTCTGTTAGGCTATTCTTCACGTTTTGTTTGTAAATGTATGACCTTGCACATTTGCTAGCAATCTTTCCCTCAAATCAGAGAGCTCAGGCCTTTCATGATGTGCAGTACAGTGTGTTTCAACGCTTCCTAAAATAAGCTGCAAATGGGTCGCTGGTTATTCCAGCGGCTAATTCTGCTGAGCGGAGGAGAAGAGGATAATCCCTCGCTATCCTGCTGAGAGAAAAGCCAATTTTACAGCGAAATGTGAACGGCACAGGAGAGCATCTGCGGAGAGCTGATAAGACACACATACACACACACACACACACACACACACACACTGAACACAGCCAGGGAAAAAAACAAGGATGAGAGAGGGTAAAGTTCAGAGGTCACTGGTAATGGTGTATTAACACTAGACATTGGTGGTGGAGGAGAGATGAAAGCCCAAAGAAAAACTCAGATGTTGCTCTTTCATTGCTCAGGAGACGTAATGGTGTTATCAATTATCTTTCATTTAGGTATCAACTTTGCCTCAGATGTTCCTCCTAAAATGGAAAGTAAGATGCACTCAAATTAGACAATTATTCACATACAGTACATTTTCAGGAAAAAAAATGAAAGCAGACACTGGTCAAAAGGTACACCTTTGTACTTTATCTACCCCTAAAGGTGTATACAAGTACTTTAAAGGTACATATTAGTACCCAAAATGTACATATTACACCTAAAATGGTACATATTTGTACCTTTTGAAAGGTTTCGGCTCAAGAAACAGCATTTGTACCTTTTTTCTTAGAGTATATCAGTAGTAAGTTTATGTGGATAGCAGCTCAGAATCATTTGATCTCTTAATGAGAATTGTTGGGATTCATATTGAGATATCTGACTTTGCAGATTTGGCATTTTAAGAAATCTGAGCACAGTTTGAGACATTAATGAGAAATCTACAGGTGATCATCAGGCCTTTTCTCTTAAGAGAAACATCTGAAAGGCACATATATGACCCTGGACCATAAAACCAGTCAAAAGGGTCAATTTTTTAAAATTGAGATATGTACATCATCTGAACATTAAAAAAATAAGCTTTCCATTGATGTATTGTTTGTTAGGATAGGACAATATTTGGCTGAGATATGAAATCTGAGGGTGCAAAAAATCAAAATATTGAGATAATTGCCTTTAAAGTTGTCCAAATGAAGTTCTTAGCAATGCATATTACTAATCAAAAAGTTTTGATATATTTAGGGTAGGAAATTTACAAAATATCCTTATGGAACATGATCTTTACTTAATATCCTAATGATTTTTGGCATAAAAGAAAAAACAATAATTTTGACCCATACTATGTATTGTTGGCTATTGCTACAAATACACCCGTGCTGCTTATAACTTGTGGTCCACAGTCACATATGAGAAGAATTAGTCTCAAATTTGACATATTTTACATTTCTTGTAAGTTGAAATAAATTTAAAAATGAATTACAAAATTTCTGAAAAAAATTGAAGATTTAAATAAAACAAAGATTGTTAGAGTATATTTCACAAGAAAAATATTTCAGTCTTTTACTTCAAAAATTCAGTGTGTTACTTGCTGATATATTTTACAAACAATCACAAAGAAACTACTATTTCTGAGTGAAAACTGTTTCAAAGTAAATCCTATACCAATTATTTATTGTTATATATATCAATTATTTATTATTTATTAAGAGTATAAAGATAGATTAAAAGTTTATTTTTTTTTTAACTCTGTATGTTGGCTTTTGATGTGAATAAGTTAAAAAACACTGCAATCAAATATATGACGTAGATAAGGACCTCCAGCTGCACTATAATGGGCTTTTGGAAATGAATAATTTTAGTTGTATAAGTAGCAAAGGCTCAGCTCCTAGGGAAACTCAAGAGGAACATATTCATATAATCCAGTGAGTCACGACTCTGAGCATGTTAACAGCTGCTTACGTCACGCCTTCTGACAATTCCTGTCAGCATCTTTTATGTAGACTTACTGGCACTCTGGCGGGCAAACCAAACGTATCTACAGTGGCCCCAAAATGTCCTTGGATACTAAAATCACAAAAAAAAAAAACCCTAATTGTCACTGCATTAGAGATACACTCTTAAAAATAAAGGTTCTTTATTGGCATCAGTGGTTCTATGAAGAACCTTGAACATCCATGGAACCTTTCAAATGCAAAAAGGGTTCTTTATAATCAAAAAAGGTTCTTTAGATTCTTAAAATGTTCTTTAAAGGGGTCATCGGATGCCCATTTTCCACAAGTTGAAATGATTCTTTAGGGTCTTAATGAAAAGTCTATAATATACTTTGGTTAAAAATTCTCAATGGTAGTGTAAAACAACACCCTTTTTACCTTGCCAAAATCATCTCATTCTGGTCAAGGCTTCTTTAAATGCAAATGAGCTCTTCCTGCCCCGCCCCTCTCTTCTCTCTGTGGAGTGACGAGCCTGTTTACTTTAGCCGCATTTAGCTGCTAAACTTGCAAACTAGCACATTATTAGGAAATGCGATCGTAAAAGATTCATTAAAAAAACCCTTACACTCACTTCTGCTGTAAGTGAAGCTGGATCACGAATGATTCGCGCGAACACAGACGGATATATGTAGATCGGGGGGTGCACTCCCTTTACAAACAAACGTAATCCACTGCATCTTCAGCGGCTCAGCAGTCGGGACGACCACTATGTTCATTATTACATCCAGCAACACAAAACCTCAATCACTCAATCGGAGATATTCTTATCTAACTTACATCTCTGCTCTGGCATCGAAATAAAGAGGTCGGACTGTTACAGCTGATCTGAGGTAAAACGCTCATGTCAATCAACTATCGTGGGAGCGGCCTCTGTCGGTGTGACGCCACAACGTCAGGCATCTGAGAATGGCTCGATTTGAAAAAGGGGATATTATTTTTACAGAATGATTAAAAACCACTGCATGGATTTTTATCATTGTAGGGTAGATGTGTACATACACTGCCAACACACATTAATGTTCAAACAACATGTAAAAGTGAACTTAGCATCCGATGACCCCTTTAAAATGGTTCATTTAGGAACTGTTCACTGAATGGTTCTTTAGAGAACCAAAAATGGTTCTTCGATGGCATCACTGCAAAAACACCATTTTGAAACCTTAATTTTTAAGAGTGTAGAGCAGGGGTGCTCAACCCTGTTCCTAGAGATCTACCTTCATGCAGAGTTCAGCTCCAAACCTGATCAAACACACCTGAATTAGATCCTAATTAGGATCTGAAGGAGCACTTGATAATTACAGACAGGTGTGTTTGATCAGGGTTGGAACTAAACTCTGCAGGAAGGTAGATCTCCAGGAACGGGGTTGAGCACCCCTGGAGAATGATGAAAACACATGGGAATGGTTCCTTCTGTAAAACGCTGTCATTGAAAAGTGTTCTGATTTCCTTAAACATAAATGCCTTGTTTTGATATTTTGTAATATAATACAGTGACATTCAGATATTTCAAGTGCATCTTAAACATCAAAACACTTTTTGGGGCCACTGAACCATTATAATCATATAAAAATGTGAATGCTTTAATTTATTTCAGGCTAGTTTAACTAAATATTCTGTGTCTACTGCAAAGAATATTCTGGTCAGAGTATTTGATGCTTCTGCGAGTTGGAATACATAAATCCGGGTTACATGAAATTTTGTAGATAAAATGTAAAACAGCAGCCACTTTGGCGCCTGTCACTCACACCGAATCCCATCTGAAACCCCTTCATCACACTGACATCTGAAAGATGCAAATGAGAAATATCTTGAGAGGCACTGAAGGAATTTCAGAGGAGCAAATGGAGAGGCAAAGAAATGCGATGCGTGACAAGAATGGAGATGACGTCCAAAAGGACACAAAGTGATTGGACATGCAACAGTGGCATATTTTAATCGTGTGCGTCACAGGTTCAAGGCATTCCTGTGTGAAATGGGTGTGTCTTTGATGTCACAAGCCTCTAGGGTTTCCTGTTTTCTGATTGGCTACAGCATACGCCACTATTATGCTGCTCTTCTATTGGATTATACATTCAACTGATTCTCCGCCATATGCTAACGTACATATTTATGCTAATTGCTCATGCAATCTTCCTTCCAACACAACTGCTTGTGTTTACATTTAATTTGCATGGAATTTTATCGGTTGGAAGGAACGTTCAGCCAATTGGATCATTTTTTGACAAGTCACAAAATCAAATAATAATATGATCATATTTAAATCAACAGAAGGACAAACATGATGGGATGTGCACAAGAATATAAAGCTATAAAGCAAAAGAAAATCTTTAATATTCTAGTGCTTGTCTGTAACCATGAATAGTAATGATTAATCATGAGATTAAAAAACACTGAATGTGAACGATCAAATGTGGGCTGAGACCATTCACAGTTGCCATGCCGACACTAATTGTGCATGCTAGCATGAAGCCCATTGTAAATAGCTGGAGAGGATGTTAGCGTGAGGGTTAGTTAATCGCTGTGGACAGCTATCATCGCACATTAGAGCAGCCGAGAGGCCACCAAGAGGCCTTTTTCTGCACAAACTGTGCAGAAGGGCAACATTTCCATTTTAGGTCAAGGACCTCTGCTTTCAAGGTAATATAAAATGAGCAGCAATTATTTGATGCGTTAACTAAACAAAAAATACACGCTATTTGGCTTTAGAAGTGTCTTGACATTCTTAAACATCATCGAAAATGTGCTGATGCAAAAGCTCAAAGAAAAACCTAATTTTGGCCAAAATCGTATAGTAGAATTGCATGGAAAAACCAATCCCAGAATGCTGAAAAAATACATTTAAAAACAATAAAGCAAAAGAAATGCTGATTATAAATATATAATTCAATACTAGAATACAAATGGACCTATGTATTTTTAGACATAGTGTATCGCTGCTAACATCAAACTCTAATGCAAATCAACTGTGCATTGCATCCCCCACGCATTTCATGCAAAAAGCCCTATTTGAGCTGCTGCCTATAGTAAAGCTTTCCAAATCAGTCACGTTTGCCTATACAGGCTGCAAATGGCAAGGCGGCTCACTGTTGTGGAACAGAGCTATAGAGTCAGAAACACACTCCATGATTCATGCTCTCGCACACACACACAAATACACTGAAATTATCTCTTTTTCTGCCCAGCAGGGAAACCCACTTATTCATCCCCATGGCAACCACAAGAATGGAAAAAGATGCCCATGATGTCTAAAAGAGAAATGGCCTGTCAAAAGTCAGCCATTTTCTTGTACGGCGTGCAGGATTCGGTGTTACTTTGTCTCACATGGACAGGTTAATCTTGCCAAACACGTCGCTGGAATCAGCATACATGCATGATTACAACACATTTGAGCTTGTGTCAATGATTATACATACATGGGTTTGTATAAACCTCATACAGGAAACAGTGCTGAGCCACAGTTTAAAGTCAACATGAAAGGTAAAATGCAACCTATTTAATTTCCATAATATGACGCATTTCTGAGTTAAATGGAATATTGAATAAAAAAAAAATGATTTGCACCAATGCATAACATACAATAAAGTTCAGGGAGATTCATATCATAAACATTTTAGCATTACAAAACATCTAGATAAACTGCAAATAAACTGAACAATATGAGCATATTATGAAATTATATTAACTTGCATGTACTGTTGATAATATAAACACACAATGACATATTTTATAGGTCGCACCCATTAGTTAGTATCACCCTGGTTCCCTTGACAAAAAGCCAATAGGATTTTGCCATTGACTTTTGGGTTATTGCAGAAAATAATCTCTGTAGCCAACAAACATGTCTGATTTTAGGTGGTGTCCCAGTAGTGAAATTTCATGGGCAGAAAAGGTTAATTATTTGTGACCCTGAACCACAAAACCAGTCTAGGGTGGGTATATTTGTAGCATTATCTAACAATACATTGTTAGATGCATTGCATATTTATTTTTTATTTTTTTGCATCACCAGATTCCAGATTTTCAAATAGTTGTATCTCAGCCAAATATTGTCATATCCTAACAAACAATAAACCAATAAAGCTTATTTATTCAGCTTTCAGATGATGTATAAATCTCAATTTTAAAAAAGAAGACCCTTATGAGTGGTTTTGTGTTCCTGGGTCACATTTATAGTCTAATAGTCTATAGTACTAATAGTGTAGTGATGTATAAAGCACAGCTCACAGAGAAGTCACTTTCAAACCAAGCAGATTTCTGTTGGTCAAAATGGTAAATTTGCTTGAACACAATGTGAAATCTGCATTGGAAAAACATTCGTCTTCATACGTATTTCACAGTCATGTGTTAAAATGACTGGATTTTGTCTGGGTAAATTTGACAAACAACGGTAAACCTTTACAACTTTTGTTCATCAAGATAACCTATATATTTGGACGCAACATGAACGAATAATGAATTTTAAAGTCTAAATAGAATCAGTAGAAGTAAAAAGCTAAAGTTATGCAATAAACAGTGCCTTATGATTTTCAGCCTCTGCCGCCTGAATATACAAGTACATGAACATGATCTCTAGAACTGCTCTAAGAGTCATTCATGCGCATTTGAACATTTCTTTTTAGAGAAACTCTCGTCGTATCACATACAAACAGAAACTTAAAGGTCTTCACAGAAAGCTGTCAAAATTAAAGTTAGGTTAAACTTGAAGAAAATGTGACAGAAATATATTACTTAATGTAATGATAGCACTACTAATAAAATTGTTATTAAAACATTGTTTAAGAAACATTTACCAGAATTTATTTACTAGAAACATGTAAATACACAACACAGTTTTTCTAAATAATAATAAAAATAACTAAATTCTTTATAGAGTCAATTAATTAGAGATCCTTTTGATTATTAAAATTAAATGAAACCTTTAAAATTAATGGAAAATACTGAATTTGGTAAAAAATAAAAAAGAATTTAAGAAAAAAATACGACATTTTATGTTTTATTTTAAAGGTATTTTTGTTCAACTTTAAACATATAGCTGTTGAACTATGTAACTTTCATTATTTCAGTTAATTAGACATGCTTTCTGTTCAAGTTTTTTTTAATTTAACCATTAAAGCAGAATCTAGAAAAATCTAGAATCCAGAAGAATTTAAACAGAAATTTAGGAACAGAAACAAAAAAACCTCAGAATTTAAGAAATATTAAAATGGATTTTATAGGGCCCTATATAAACAAAAACAAAAATTATCACCACTAAGCCTCTGACAACTCTTTTGACCATTATTTAAAGTTATAATAGTTATAATTGTAAAGGCTATGAAAGTGGACTAGTGAGTAGACTATTTTAATCTTTGAATAAAGATTTTTAATGTCTCCGACAGTTAGCGGAGACATTAAACTGCCTTAAAATAACATGTAAAAGTAGGGTATTATTTGCATTTTATGTCATAGAATAAAAAAAGTGAAAATATCTTGAGCTTGTGTTTATTAACTGACCTTATTTCAGGCATTTACCAAAAATCCATTGAAAAAACCCATTGACCCATTGGTTTTAGGACTCATTCCTGCAGCGCTCTATAAATGCTTGTCAATAAGTAAATATGCTAATTCTGGCCACAGATTCATCTGATTGATCCACTGGTTTAAAAAACGACTGTCAAAATTGAAACTATTTTAACTTGAAACAATATACACTCTTAAAAATAAAGGTTCTTTATTAGCATTCATGGTTCCATGAAGAACCTTTAACATTCGTGGAACCTTTCCATTACACAAAAGGTTCTTCAGTGGAAAAATGTTCTTTACACTAAGAAAAAATGTTCACTGAAACTGTTCACTGAAAGGTTCTTTGGGAAGCCTAAAATGGTTCTTTTCTGGCATCACTGCAAAAAAATGTGCTGAAAATGCTGATAAAAGTGCTATTTTAACAAGCAAAGGCATCTATCTAGCACGTTTACATACACTGATAATTCAAAAAGCAGAGTGCAATTTGTGAACTGCCCCTAAAACTAGTAAAAAGGGTCAATTCTGATTTAATATTGACTTTAAACTGCCCTAGGACAGCTGTGCCATATGATTTGAAGAAAACATGGGTGACCTTCTGACGTAGAGTATTATGACATTATGACGATCATCTCTGTTTCGCACCTCCTCTCGCTGCATTTATCTTTCTCTGTCTCCGTCGTCCACCTCTCTTTTTCTGGGTGGTGATGGGGCAGAACAGTATTGACAGCCCCTCCACGGCCCACTGGTCAAGAGTGAGCGCTTGACGCCCCTCGTCTCCCGCTTCCACAGGCCAGAGGAGGGTTGTCATAGAAACAGACCATCTGAGGCTAAGGATTCGAAAGGAGTACGTGTGTGACTCCTCCGGTGTTTCTCTCTGCAGGTTGGCCCACTGAAAAATTGGGTCAGCACTGAGCCCTTTTTCTGCCATTAACATTTACAGACAGGTGGGTTGGAGGGTTGCCAATGTGTTCGGAGTGGCTGCTAGATGATTGCTTAATGACGCAAAGCAAAAAGTGCCAAAATCTTTATGCAAAAATCTCCTTCAATGGCTTTTTGGGGTTTTATCATCCACTAGGTGAAAACCATAAATTGATTAATGATTGCTAAAAGTGTAAAAATACAATGCACCTTAACAATTTATGTGATTTGTGGGGAATCTTAAATATTTGAATAGTTAGAATAAATCCACATAGTGAAACCTCACTGGTCTACCATTCAAAAATTGCTTTTTAACATTAATAATAATCAGAAATTAATGATTTCCGAGGGATTATGTGACACTGAAAACTTGCTAATGCTAAAAATTCAGCTTTGATCGCAGGAACAAATTACATTTTACAGTATAGTCACATGGAAAATGGCTATTTTAACATTACTGATTTTACTGTATTTTTAATCAAATAAACAACACAAAAAAACTTGATTTCTGAAGGATTATGTGACACTGAAGACTGGAGTAATGATGCTAAAAATTCTGCTTTGCATCACAGGAATAAATTGCATTTTTAAATATATTCACATAGCAAACAGTTATTTGGAATTGTAATAATATTTCACAATATTACGGATTTTACTGTATTTTTAATCAAATAAACAACGAAAAAAACTTGATTTCTGAAGGATTATGTGACACTGAAGTTTGGAGTAATAATGCTGAAAATTCTGCTTAGATCGCAGGAATAAATTACATTTTACAATATAGTCACATGGAAAATGGTTATTTTAAAGTGTAATAATATTTCACAATATTACTGATTTTACCGTATTTTTAATCAAATAAACAACAGAAAAAAAAACCTTGATTTCTGAAGAATTATGTGACACTGAAGACTGGAATAACGATGCTGAAAATTCTGCTTTGCATCACAGGAATAAATTGCATTTTTAAACATATTCACATAGAAAACAGTTATTTGGAATTGTAATAATATTTCACAATATTCGGGTTTTACTGTATTTTTAATCAAATAATCCACAAAAAAACCCTTGATTTCTGACGGATTATGTGACACTAAAGACTGGAGTAACGATGCTGAAAATTCTGCTTTGATCGCAGGAATAAATTACATTTTACAATATAGTCACATGGAAAATGGCTATTTTAAAGTGTAATAATATTTCACAATATTACTGATTTTACTGTATTTTTAATCAAATAAACAAAAAAAAACCCTTGATTTCTGAAGGATTATGTGACACTGAAGACTGGAGTAACGATGCTGAAAATTCTGCTTTGATTGCAGGAAAAAAAATACATTTTACAACATAGTCACATGGAAAGTGGCTATTTAATTGTAAGAATATTTCACAATATTACTGTTTTTACTGTATTTTTGATCAAATACATCTAGCCTTGGTAAGCAGAAAAGAAACTTCCCTTTTAAAAAGAAACTTTTGAACGGTATTTAGCTGTATGCTGAACATGAATTACTCCGTTAATGGCTATAATTGCATCATGCAGATTTTTCCCATTCCTTTTCCAAGTCAGTGGAAACTGGAGATGCTGAAAACTCAGCTAGTTGGAGCTCTATTCGAATCCTTAGCCCTAAATATGAGACATTAATAGTGACCACTAACAAAAAAGGGTAAAAAGCTACTTAAGTAAATGTATTTTATGTAACCCTCCACGTCCTAGATACAGAAAATGGATGTTAAAAGTGCATCACACACAAACACACTCCACACTCTCCCCTACACGACTGCGGCCGTCCGTGAGTCTCGCCACCCAGACGCGCCTCTTTCAGATGATAAATGCCTTTGTGCTCCGCCGTTAAACATCTCTCTATTGTCTTTATGATTATGGCCGCACAGATAACAGCAATATTTCTGTTCATTGGCTTCCCTCTGCTTAGCGTCGGTGTGGTCATTAATATTGTCAGGATGGCTGATAGCGACCCCGCCACCATTTATCAAAGCAGAAACTCACTAATCATATGCACATACGATCTGAGCATTAATATCACTACAGCTGCAATAACTGACAGCAGAGGAAAGCCCAACATGGAGAGATCTTCAGCTGACCTTGAGACTGCATGCATCTCTGCGTTTATCTCTGTGAGACTGCAGAACGGGGTGGAAACAAGACGTGACCACACATGCTGCTGTATATAAGCTGATTGCACTTTTTATATAATCTGTTATACATTTGGATGTATGGAAGCTTGTTTTTGCCACAGAATAAAAATAGAAAAGGTAATTGCGACTTACTATCTCACAATTCTGATTTTTTTTTCACAGTATCTCACAATTCTGATAGAAATGCAAGAAAACAAAAAGTCAAAATTGTGAGATACTGTATACAAATCTGAACTGCAAGAAATAAAGACAGAACTGTGACATAAAAAGTATCAACTACCTTTTTAATTTTTTTATTCCATGCCGGAAAAAAAACAACTAATTCTGAGATGTACTTTCAAAATTTTAAGAAAAGTCAAAAGCCTAAATTGTGAGATACATCACAATATTGGCATTTAAATGTCTTCAAGCCAGGACTTATAAAGTCAAACATATAAAGTTTGGTACAGACTGAACATGGTATATTCAAGTGTAAAACATGACATTTCCTGTTGCCAACAGGTGATGCTATATCTATAACTGCATACTGTCATGTAGATGTCTTCGGGCCAGGACTCTTGCCAAACATGTGAAGTCTAGTGCAGATTGAAAATTACATGTTTAAGTTAGTGTAAAACAAGTCATCTCCTGTTGCCAGCAGCTGGTGCTAATAACAGTATATTGGCCTTTAGATGTCTTCAGGCCAGGACTATTGAACGTGTGAAGTTTGGAGCAGATCGGACATTGTGTAGCTGAGTTATAACAACATCCTTTTACACAGTGAAACTTCAAAATTTGTCAGACCGCCACGACTATGACTGAAGATGGGCACAGGCATGTGTTCAAGACATTACTCTTATCAAACGTGAATTTTGGTGCAGGTCGGACATATTATGCCTGAATTATAACAACTTCCTTTTTCATGGCAAAACATCAAAGTTTATCAGGCCGCCACAGACATGCCCTTCATCGAAAACTCAAGATCTTCGCAAATGAACGTCATAAAGGGCATTAGATTACACTGACCAAATTTGGTGTTGATCTGCTTAAATCTCTAGGAGGAGTTTGTTTAAATACAACGCCTGAAAATGGCAAAAACTGCACAAAACTTGCTGAGAAAATTCTAAATAATAGACTTCCTGTTGGGTTTCGGACTTCACACTGAGGGACTTTTTAGTAGATACTGGTGAGTTACATGTGTCTACCGAATTTCATATACGTACATGAAATGTAGCTCGAGAGGCACTCTGTTGAAATTTTATAGGTGGCGCTATAGAGCCATTTTGACACACCCACTTCTGAATCCCACATCAGATGTAAATTTATACCACTTTTGGTGTGTGTGCAAAGTCTCATGAGTTTTCAAGCATGTTTTGGCCCTCAAAAATGTGATTCATTTTGGAGAAGATCAAGAAGAAGAAACTGAGCAATTCCATTAGAAAGATCTGTCACTACTTCAGTTTCATCACAACTTTAAAAAATATTCTGAAGCTGCACTTCTGAAGGAAAGGCCGGTTTACAGAGGTTTTGGACTAGCTGTCAACCAGCTAAACCACCTGGTCAGGCTAGACAGCCATTTTAAACCAGTAAGTGTCTTAGTTTATACTGCCGTTTTTCATAAGAGAAGAGGAATCAGACTGCTGTTTACATTGTTTCCAAAACGTATTACAAAATCCATCAATCAATCCATCCTCTATGACAGGTAGGTAAGCAGTGTTTGGCTAATTTGATCAAGTTAATCATCTATTTAATTAGTGGCAGGTACAGAGGACAAGCAACCAGATACTAATTACCTGCTCACAGATACGATATGTCAGTACATGGAGTCAAATGGCTTTACAGAATTAACTAGAGTTTCATAATTTCTAAAGAAAACATGAGTGGTACTTGCCAACACAAAAGTCACTTTCATTGTGCGACGAAATCCACGAAATGTACTCTGTCGTGCGTAATGTCACTAAATTTGGCATATTTTAAACTAATAAAACGAAAGAAAGTCTGTACACTTAATTAAAAGGCTATATGGACCAGTGTTTGTAAACATTAAACCATCGCTGTTTAAATATATCAGCGGTGCAGTTTTGTCTACTACACATACTAAAAATAAAAGTCCGGTCTAACTTGGAGAAATTATGACAGAAATATAATATATTGTGCAGTAAAACGTACTTGTCAAGTTAATAGCAACAAAGTTTATTAAAACATGATCTTTAAAGTATTGTCACACAATATCAACATTTTAATTCATGTTTTAATTTATACCTCAGTTGTGCAGCACATTGTCAGAAAGTATTTTTTTTTTGTTCAATTTAATTTTATTAACAATTTAATCTTAAATTATGAGAATGAAAAATGAGAAATGATCTTAAATAATATTAAACATTTAAAGTAGAAAAAAGTGGAGAAAGCTTCTTAGAAAAATGCTGCTCTTCTGGAACCTTTAAAAAGTTTTTAAACAGTAAATGTAAACCTATGGGATTTTATTAGAATGTTTTACCCTTTACTAGGTGAAAATCATCATTTGAATTGCTTGTTAAACACAAAAACAAATTGCACAGTTCCTTCGCATCCGTAGAACTAATGGAGCTGGACACTATTTTGTACACTGTAAAAAAAAAATCCCGTAAAAAAACTGTAAAATTCCGGCAGCTGGGGTGCCGGAAAAAAACCGTAAAATAACAGGCACATTAAATAACAGTATTTTTCCGTAATTCAAAAAACAGTTTTTTTCTGTAATTTTACACAAGATTTTCTGTATTTTCTTGAGCTTTTAATATTCAATATGGAACTTTACTTAAATATTGAGGAAAGTTACATAAAAAAACATGAAATTATCCATTTTGAACACTGCTTTAATTCAAATAATCAGCCATAAAACAGTGTTTTAATAATTTATTCATCTGCAAGAGTATAACATCTCAAATGCAAGAATATTAATATAGCATAACTGCAATTTACTTATATTCTTTGTTTAAAACTACAACAATATAATAACAGCAACAATATTCAAATATACAAATTACTCCAAAAGTTAAAATTTCTGCAACAACACAATTTATAACTGCAACAGTATAAAATTATTAAAAAAAAAATCAAAGCTGCAGCAATATACAATAAAAGGAATTTTTCAAATCTGTAAAAATGTAACAATTTGATAAACAAATCCGAACGACCTGGGAACAGATTAATTCATCTTGACAACATCTTGCTAATCAATGAAAGAACCTTCGGACTGACTGTTGTTAGCTTTCTTGATGTGGTCTTCTCCACTTTTGATCCCTTCTCAGGGTTCATCTTAAAGGCATCTGTTCAATGAAAAAAACTTTAGTAATAAAACATAGACTGTAACATATGCTCCAAATATAGAAATAATAAAAGCAGAGTAATTAGAATTTGCATAGGGCATGCTTGTGGAGGATATTTGCTATAAAGACATGTATGTGAGAGGATGTTATGTGTGAGACAGACATATTGTAAGAGAGTGTGTTATGTGAATGTGTGTGAGGATGCGTGTGTGTGAGAGTGTGAGTATGTGAGGGTGTGTGTGTGTGTGTGTGTGTTTGAGAGAGTGTGAGTATGTGAGGATGCGTGTGTGTGAGTATATGAGTATGTGTATGAGATTGTGAGTATGTGAGGATATGTGTGAGTATATGAGTATGCATGTCTGAGAGTGTGAGTATATGAGTATGCGTGTGTGAGATTGTGAGTATGTGAGGATGCGTGTATGAGATTGTGAGTATGTGAGGATATGTGTGAGTATATGAGTATGCGTGTGTGAGAGTGTGAGTATATGAGTATGCGTGTATGAGATTGTGAGTATGTGAAGATATGTGAGTATATGAGTATGCGTGTGTGAGATTGTGATTATGTGAGGATGCATGTGTGTGAGTATATGAGTATGCGTGTATGAGATTGTGAGTATGTGAGGATATGTGAGTATATGAGTATGCGTGTGTGAGATTGTGAGTATGTGAGGATATGTGTGAGTATGTGAGTATGCATGTGTGAGAGTGTGAGTATGTGAGTATGCATGTGTGTGATTGTGAGTATGTGAGGGTGTGTGTGTTTGAGAGAGTGTGAGTATGTGAGGATGTGTGTGAGTATATGAGGATGCGTGTGTGTGTGTGAGTATGTGAGGATTTGTGTTTGAGAGAGTGTGAGTATGTGAGGATGCGAGGATGCGTGTGTGAGTATATGAGTATGCATGTGTGTGAGTGTGAGTATGTGAGGGTGTGTGTGTTTGAGAGAGTGTGAGTATGTGAGGATGCGTGTGAGAGTGTGAGCATGTGAGGATGTGTGTGAGTATATGAGGATGCGTGTGTGTGAGAGTGAGCATGTGAGGGTGTGTGTATGTGTGTGTTTGAGAGAGTGTGAGTATGTGAGGATGGGTGTGTGACAGTGAGTATGCGTGTGTGCACCTGGTATTCATCACGTTATGGGGACCAAATGTCCCCACAAGGATAGTAATACCAGTAAATGTTGAGCTTGTGGGGACATTTGTGAGGTCCCCATGAGGAAACAGGCTTATAAATCATGCACAATGAGTTTTTTTGAGAAAGTAAAAGTGTGCACAGTCTCCTGTGAGGGCTAGGTTTAGGTGTAGGGTAGGTGTAGGGCGATAGAAAGTACGGTTTGTACAGTATAAAAACCATTACGCCTATGGAATGTCCCCATAAAACATGTAAACCCAACATGTGTGTGTGTGTGTGTGTGAGAGAGTGTGAGGATGCGTGTGTGTGAGAGTGAGAGTATGTGAGGGTGTGTGTGTGTGTTTGAGAGAGTGTGAGTATGTGAGGATGCGTGTGTGACAGTGAGTATGTGAGGATGCATGTGTGAGGGGGTGTGTATGAGAGTGAGTCTGTGTGTGTTGTTATTTTTTTTTACCTTTGCACAAACTCTAGCGTTGCTCCTTGGTCTCCTGGGTATGAAATGTTGAAGCAGTAGTACGAGGCAAACATCAGCTTCAGAGCATCACTGAAGATGGTGATGTGGCTGTTTACTACGACTTGGTCCACAGAAAACATAAAGTTCTCTGCTGTCAAGCGGGAACTTCCTGTTGTTATACATTAGAAAAAGAAGGGATCAGTAACACTGTGACAAACTTAAATTCCTGCAATATTAAATGGTTTTCCTTTAAAAATATTCAAACAACTTTGTGCAACTCTCACCCTTTTACACTGACCTTGACTTTATACGCTCACAGAACTTGCTCACTGAATCTGCTCACAGAATCTGTAACGAGAAACAGAAGGCATGTAAATATATGACATGTTGGGAAATCTACAAAAATACAAAGAAATATATTATATCCATAGTACTGAACCCTATCTGTGTCACCTGTGAGTCCACGTCAGTGAGTCCCTATCAATAATCCCTACCAGCTTCAATAACAGCAGCGCATCACTGCAAAAGATACTTTTCTTACTTATATTTTTTGTCTTCTTTCCAACCAAAATATATAAAAATTCTCAAATCAAGAAGGATTTTCTAGATGAGTAAAAATTATTGTCTTGTTAAAAAAAAAAAAAGTCAAAATAAAGTGGATTTTTGCTTGTTCTAATCAACATATTCTGCCAAAGGGGTAAGAAAAATAATCTTGTTTTCTGATTGAAATAAGATTTTTTTGCTTACCCCAGTGGGAGATTATTTTGCTTGTTCTAAGCAAAAACTCACTTAAATTTGACTTGTTTTTTCTAAAAAAAAAAAAAAAAAAAAAAAAAAAAAAAAACAGGATTTTTTTCTAATCCTTCTTGATTTAAGAATTTTTACATATTTTGGCTAGTAACAAGACAAAAAAATCTAAGTAAGAAAAGCATTTTTGCAATGTTTAATTTAGAAGGGTAATTAAAACTATCAAGAAACAGAAGTTGTGAAACTTTT
Source organism: Labeo rohita (assembly GCF_022985175.1). Lineage (NCBI taxonomy): Eukaryota > Metazoa > Chordata > Actinopteri > Cypriniformes > Cyprinidae > Labeo > Labeo rohita. The sequence continues at coordinate 3,402,879 of NC_066874.1, read as the reverse complement.
TCCCCTAGACCTACATCCAATACCTAACCAGCATATATTTTCATGCTGGAATGCTGGTTTATACTGGTCCTTTAAAGTTTAAACCAGCAAAGGACCAGCATCCCGGCATCAAAACCTACCTAACCAGCATATGCTGATTTTTTTTTTTTTTTCAACAGGGTTGACTGCAGATAGTTCAGATCATCATTGTGACTATATCTGAAAGTAAAACTTGCAGTCCAGTTTGTAAAGCCAATTTCAGTATACAGGCGTAATAACCAGTGCTTGTAACGTTAGAGGGAAAAGGTGCCGACGAACAGTGCTCGGAGGGGGTTGGGTCACTTTAAGCGTTAGTCCTAACGAATCTGTTTCTGAATTAATAACTTTCATCCAACCTTGCCTCGGAAAACAGTATTTTTTAGCTTGTAGACGACGCCTACGACGATGTATATAAAAACTAACTAAACATATTGCACTATGGGTAAAGTTGGCAACCTTTTTTAATTACCGCATCAATAACTCCGTATCTAAACCTTCTTAAAACACAAATTACACGTCTTTCGAATAACAGTAACGTAAACAACCAGCTAACGTTAACAACCTAATTTTCAGCTAAACGAACCTGTTTGGGTTTTTCCCTCAGGGCCTAACGTTATAAATTCAGCCTAACGTAACTTTACTTGATAAAGAAACCTAATACTACAAAATTATGTAGTACTATTCGGACAAAATCTAGCAAAAAAAAATAAAAATACACTGTACCATCAAATGAAACCTAAATTTTAAACTTTTTGAAGATTTTAAATGTCTAAAGTTAACATTACTGATCAGAGCCAACGTTTAAAACACTGATTTAACAATTTTAAAATATTTCTTATGCTAGGACTCAAATATTAAAGAAGTAGTAGTAATGACCAAAATATAAAACATGTACTTTACCTGCTTATTTTCGCCTCACATCGAAGATCGAAGCTGAAGTTTGAGTGATAAATAATCCTTACGCGCGCGCGGGCAACCCCACCGCGTGCTTAGTGGAGGATGTATCCTTGCGCCAGGGCGAGAATTCCTTTAGTTCGAATATTAAAATCTTAATTTTTGTAATTTAAATATCAGCGTATTAATTATATTATTATATCACTTCATGAAACGACACTGTGGAAATAAACGTGTAACAAAACACTAAACGGAGCTGAACTACTTTGAAAAGCGGAAGAAGATGTGGTCAGTCAGTGACAGTAGTAATGAAAGTGATTCTTTTGCTCGAATTGATTCTTTTGCATCGAACATTTTACGAGCCGGTTCAAAAACTGATTTTCTTTTACGGAAACACGCAATTACTTACATACAAAACATATTATATCATTAATAATTATATAAAAAATATTTTTTTATTTAAGCCAGCTTACTTCACGAGTTACTGAAACTGCTTAGAATAAGCTGGCAGAAGAAAAATCTGTGCTGACTTATAAATAATGTAATGTAAATGTGCCGATTTGTATATAAAAAAATGCAGTTGAACAGGGAGTATTAATTTTATTTGTTTGTGTTAAAAACTTGCACTGCAATGTCCTATTTTTCAAAATATTTTTTTTATAGTTTTATTATATTCTATGTTATTCTTGTATTCTTGTTTATGTGGAAATTATTTTTTTTGCAATGTTGACATGTTTTTTAAATTTACAGTCTAATTCTGTCATTTAGACTGTACTTTCAAAAATACGTGAAAAAACTGTAAAATAAAACAGTAAAATTCTGTAAAAAAACAGTTGCACATGTTTTGCATGTGATTTTACACTGGATATGTAAATTTACAGTCTATTTCTGTAATTTTACAGTATTTCAAAAATACGTGAAAAAACTGTAAAATAAAACAGTAAGTTTCCGTAAAATAACAGTTTTTTTTTTACAGTGTATGTTTACATCTAGGCTTTGAAATTTGAATAAACCTCTAACCTAACCTTAAGTATAAGCAAACACCACTTACTAATCTAGCATTCAAGGAATTCAGAATAATTATAACCACTTTTCTGATTGAAATCTCATGTAATGCTGCCCTTTCCTAAAATGGAGAAATTTTAAAGGAGTTAAAGGCTTGTTTAGTAACCGGAAGATACAGTTGACGTCTATTCAGACTTGCAGTAAGGATCATAGTATGACTTTTGACAGAGAAAAAAAGCATTTGGGGTTTCATGATGTTTCTGGACAGGACTAAAAATAGAAATTAATCATCTTGTCATTGTGGTGTCAAGACAGCCTAAGGGAGTATAAACCCCACCAATCTGATTCGCTGCCCTTGTACATCTTATGTCAAACTACGTCTCTGTCAAAACATATACATCCGGTGTTCATCAATTGCACAGTTTCCTGTGACCTTTGATAGAGGACATTCCTTATTTCTAGCAGACACGCACACACACACACACATGATTCTCCTCTTCCAACCTCTGCAACACTTTATCAACTTGCTTAACAGCTGCACATAATGCACTGAGGCTGGAATTAACCCTCCGTTATCAGCCTGATCTCTCCCTGTCCATTCATCTCTGAAAACCCTCGCCACCCACAGATTTTCTAACTAAAGCCCTGATTGCTCAGGTATTGACCGTGTGCGAATGAGAGCGAGCTGTAGGTGCCTGTGGCTGGTTACACACGTGCACTTTTCAAGGTCATGTAACAATGGGTGTCCGTCAGCGGCATGCATGCTGGGACAGAGTGACGTGACAGGTTGCTTACACGCAAAAAAGTAATTACAAAGCTCTGACACATAATACTTGATATCGAGCCAGAAATCTACTTTACTGCAACAAGTGCTGTGAATATCCAACTAATGCTTTGTAGATATTGGATTGTCTCTTAAATGACAACCTATTTGTCGACAAACGATTCATGTCACGTTCACATCACATATGGCGGTATCTCTGTAAAAGATCGTAAACACATTGGCATTCATTTCACAGGACATGCATTATGCGCACTGAACAGCAGCGGTTTTGGTGTCACAGTTGAATGTTTGACTTTCAGGTGCTGGAGACATTGAAAGACACCAGGGACACTCATTGCCATGCAAACGACTGCTTGTGCATGCAAAACAAGAGTGACAATAGACCACGCACCAATGCATGAAGACCTGTGTGCGTACATGATGCTTTGAGCTGCTCTATGTCAAATGACGTCAAAAACGGGGAAAAAAACAGAAAACAGGACATTTCAGAGGGAAAACAGAAAATAATCATGCATCTTAACTGGGAGAAAGTAAAATAACAATTTTCTTAAACAAGCAGACAATTTGCACAGAGTGAGAATAAAAAGAAATATATTTTTTTAACATTTTAAAGGAATGTAAGTAATGTTTGCAAATGCCAAACTCATCAACATGTTACTAGAGTGATTCAGTGGCTCCAAAAATGGCCTAAATTGGCTTGTTTTATAGCTGTTAAAAGATGGGGTTTTTTTTTCAGCTTAGGTTTGTTGCCAAAGCAAACAAGTCTCATACCATGGTGGATGCAGATCAAGAAACTGCAATGCGCTGATGCAGACAGCCAAAAATCAACACCAGTTTACTGGAAATGTTCTTCGCTTGCCAACAGTGACATTGCACCAAAGGGAGAACACCACAGATTGAAGAATTTGCATTTTGCTCAAAAGGAAAACATTAAAGGGCACAGCCACCTCTAAGCAAAGCAAAGCCTGATTTTAGCATGCAAAAACTGCAGTGAAACATCTTGATGTTTGCATGTTGTGCACTAAAATGGAGGCACGATGCCTCCTGCTGGATGTAGGCTGGTATCACAATGATAGTTCAGATCAAAGGTTAACTTGTAAAAGACACTGAGCTTTACACTTTTACCCCCTCACATTTTTCTTATGGTGATGTAGCAGTGCTTGTGCTGTGTCCATACAGATCTTTCAATAACAGTACATTCATTTTTATATTTTTCAAAAAGGAATGTATTGCAGTATTAATCCTGATTAATTTAGGGTATCTGCAGGTGTTATGAAGGTAATGAATACATTAAACGGAGCACAATGTCAATGTTTATTCAAGTTTAAAAACTACAGTTTAAACAGATGTTCATTACATTTTAATTCATTTTGAAAAAATATCTTAATTTTGCTTTAAGCATAAGCTCATCAATTTTGTTCAGCTTCTAAGAAAGGACTGCTTATGCCATTTTGTATCTCAAGTAAATGTATCTTGATTTGTACTTAAAAAGCTATTAATTTTTACAATGCATGCAACATTTAATGACATGACTTTGAATTTAAGTCTCTTCTGCTCATGTTTCAGAACTTTTTAAGGCTTTTATTTGTGAAGACTTAAGACTTTTAAGACCAACAGAAACCCTGTAATCATATTACAAAAGACAATTGTTTAGATTCAGTCTGCAGATATGATACAACAAATTTTCAAAGAGCACTATAGTTCTCGGTCTGCCACTGTTGCAACCTGAATATAAACGATTTGAATTTTTAAGTTTTCAAATTTTATTTTATTTTAATAAAATGAGCATTGCAGCTAGCTGTGGACTTGCAAGACCTGTTCAACTGCAAGAATACTAACTTAAAATCAAATAACATTCACCAATACTCTAGAGCTTAAAAGAGCGACACCCACAAATGATTTGACACCTTAAGTATTATCCTAAGATTACTGCATCAAAAACGACAATTTCCCAGGCAATTACTATTTTGATTTTCAAGACCTTTATTGAATTTCTAAATTTGTGTAATATTCATCTCAACAGATGAGAGACAATAAAAAACAAGGAAAAAAAACAACAATGAGTGCTTGTTGAAGCCCTGAATGGGTAAATATGAAGCATGGCATCTAAAACAGCACTTTAGATTAAGAGACATGTTTCTGTTGCTGTGATAAAGAAAATATGATTTAAAAAAAATCAGTCAAAACTAATTCTTTCTAATGAAAATGCTGAAGATGCCTTTGTAACCATTTTAAGCAACTTTACAGCAACATATAAAAAGAAACAAGGATAACATACACTTATCTTAGATTATGACTGTGCAAGTGACAAAAGCAATGGAATAAACTAGTAGGTGGAAAACAGG